>NC_065409.1:15863283-16164291 GCF_024362695.1 Pectinophora gossypiella
CCGACAAGAGCGCAGCTCTTAAATAAAGAGAGAGAGAGAGAGAGATACGAATTGGTGCGGGCCGGAGAGTTACCGTTCTGTAGTATTATTCTTTATTCTATGCTAAAGTGTAACATGCATACTTAGCGAAACACAATAAACTTTATCTGAAATAGATCCATTACTTGTCTTGATATAAGTACCTATGCGCAAAAGCCCGATCTCTATTGAGCTCGGTCCAGGCGCCGCGCGCCGTGTAGGTCGTGCACAGCCAAGCGGTGCGCGGGTTACCATTCTATAGTATTATTTTTTATTCTATGGCTAATGTTGATCAAGACATTGCGTCCACTCCAATATAGAGGATCATCATATGGGCGATGAGCTGATCATCTGTCACCATAAGATTAACGGTCAGTGGTGGTTCAGTGGTTGAGCGTTGCGCTCGCGATTCGGAAGTCCCGGATTCGAATCCCGGTGCGGACATATCACAAAAATTACTTTGTTACCCCTAATTTGGTTATAGGACATTACAAGTGATTGCCTGATTGTCCGAAAATAAGATGAACCCTGACACCAAGGTTGATGAGGCACAACGAACACGACAGAAGAAGACCATATACATCACAACTTTTTTAGAACTTAATACAAATGGCTTTTGTCTCTGCCCACCCCATTAGGGAATATAGATGTGAATTTATATTTGTATGTACAAGGTTGTTAATGTGAGTATTTTGTCCACAGAACTGAAGCAAGCACGTCGTTGCTCGGACGGCGGTCGGACGACTGTCGCCCCACTAGTGGGCATGGTCGCTGAGCGGAAGAAGCGCTTCGAACTTTAGACGTCTGCAACGCTACTAGTATAGTAAAGCGCTGAATACGCTTCAAATGCATTCGATGTTTTACACTGGCAAATTGTAAATTCGAAAGGTAAAGAGACTTGTCTAAGAATGTAAATCTATTTAATTTGCGCGTGTTATAGTTTGAAATTGATGAAGTAATGTATGTTTGGTGAAAACGTGAACAGTCTCTATAATCTTGTCAATGTTGAATCAAACGAAATTCAACAAGGAACTGTATTCAGAGCTTACTAAACTTAGTAATATGCAACCCACCACGCTAGCACCTGGCCACTTTGCTTTCTTACTTGAAAGACACATCCATTTTAAAATGATAGACGTATTTCTACCGTTTAGCAAGATATGCTTAATTCAAACAGTTATAAACACATGTATCACAAATTTAATATTTAACTATGTACTAAGTATTATTAATATTAATGCTATTTATGTGTGTTTGTGTTCATGACAGTATACCCAACAGATGTAACGTAGAGGGTAGTTTTAGATATAAAGACAAGTAGCTGTGGAATTAGAAGGTGGTTCCTATCTGGAAAGAATGATGAAAGTAACTGATTTCACAACTGCGTTATTAATATATAAAAAACATATTCGTATTATAGATAAACTTACCTCCAAATACTTCAATATTATTTAAAATCTTCATACAAATGTGAAGGTCGTACGATTATAAAACACATATTGAAATATTCAGAGGTAAGTAACATTTTTATTATAGACATATTTTATATTCTAAGACCAAATATAACCCTTTCTAGAAGTGGCCAGACTTTTTAACTCCCACCAACAACACAACTGTATATTCACATTTAATCATTGTTTTTATTTTAATTTTACCTGTAGATTGTAAATTACTTTTACTTTTATCTTTTCCTGTTAGTTCAACTCACTTATTGTCTATCCTTTTTTATATTTAAACGGACTTTTCCTTTAGTTCCCTTTTGTAACTAATTTTCCTTATAAGTTAGCTTTAGAGAATTCGGTTAGTGATGTGTTTTATAAAACTTGTATAAAAAAATGTATAACATGTTTTTTTGTGTAAATACTAACGGTCCCCGCGCCTTAATCATTTGTTTTCTAGTGCACAGTACTGTCCACTTATCTTTAAGAATTGTTACCAAATATTTCGTATTTATATTACACTTCACTTTATCGGGCGTTTTCGAGATTGTGCGAGCATTGCTGCCTTAGTATTGTCCAATACTACATCAAACAAGCAATGCCTCGTGCAGTATCCTCTAAATATTTATGTAAACGAGCCCTTATATCTTTGTAGATTTAATCATAGTGACTTACGTTAATATACGGAATATGGGAGATATATGTAGAGTTTTAAAGCCGATTATATAAGCGTGTTTTACATAGCTACGTTCCGTTACAAAAGTTACAACGTCGAAAATATTTTTTCAAGAAAAATATTATTGTCGCGGCCTGTAACTCTTCTAACGAACAAATATTTATAGAGGCATATTATATTGTTTTTTTTTTAATCATTAACACATTATTTAGTGCGTTGAAGTTGACATTTTTCAGTTTATCTCTGACACCTAACCTTGTGTGTTAATTTATTTTTATTTGTTACCATGTTTTCACTGGGCATTCACTGTCTTCCAGGCTTTCACTTTGTTGTGTATAGTGTGTCACTACCCTAACAAAGTCGCGAATCGAACTGTGGTATAAACCTGGGAACACACAGGACTAGTAGTGAAATCACTATTTGACTATATTGGAATAATGACTTCTAGAATATTCTAGACATTTATTTATAAGTGTGTCCCCAGGTTTACCGCCACTGGCGTCTATTTATCGTATTGCTCAATGTTATCTAGTTTCATTAAATTTTAAACATGAAATACCAAATTTGATCGCATTGTATTTACGCGCTTGACACTTAGATTACGCGGCAAAAATGAAAATTAACTTAATGTTAAACTCCCTCTCGTCTGAGTTGACCCTTGTAAAGTGTTGGTTTATAACAAAGATTTTTAAAATAAACTACTTAATACAATATGGTTGTTTCATTTCTTTATTTTTGTAAGTTACTGTTTAGGAATTTAATGTATAGTAAAAAAAATCTATTAAAAAACACCTTAAACTATAATTTCGAAACATATAAATAAAATGAAAAAATGAGTCATCATTTTTAAGAGTAAAAATTTGTCCGATATTTTTTTTTATACGAAAAACAAATACTTGTGGGTAGTAGGATATCAATTCACACGTTCATTTCGTCAGTTTGCCTCGTGACGCCGCGCGGTCAACACGGATCAGCCTATACAGTGCTGAGTAATTATGAAACTCGGGGTAACTCTGTAGTTACCTCTGAGATCCTTACCGGGTGAGAGCCCTCGGTGCTCCCCAAATGTCTGGCCATGTAGTGAACGCCACGCGAGGCGAACCTACAAATACGTCACGTTAAGATCGACACGGAGTATCAGCTTGGAGACTAATGCTGGATGGATGAGGGAAGGACTCGGAGATGTGCAATAACGCGCATAGCAGTACATAAAGGTAAGTTATTCGTTTTCTCTTTACGCGCTGCGCTAACGCATACATTCAGACCTGACTTTTTATTACGCAGTCTATTTAAGAATAAGAATAAAATAAATCTTTATTTGTTCTACATGTTTCGTATTGTAATTATTTTCAAGTTTCAAAACGTTCTCAACGTACGCAAAATGTCGGTCCGCCATTGTTCTACGTCTGCGCACCGCCTTTTTTTTAAATGAAGGTAGTTGCGAAATTTAATTTGTCTTGAACGTTTGATATACATTGTATTTTGTATGAATTTGAAATGAACATTTGATATTATGTATGGAGCTTTCTCCCAAAAAGACGTTGGATCTATTCGAACGGATCGGTCTAGAGGAGGATATTTAAATGTAGGGATTTAAGGTCACAATAGATCTGTCAAGGTCGCAGTGACCTCGCGGGCTGAATTCGGTCCGGCCCTCACAACTTTCAAATAATAATAAATTGATATACATTGCGTGAAAAATACGCAATAATAAATTGCAAATATATTTAGTCTTGTATAATTAGAAAACATCCTTATGCAATATTTACTTTTTTTACTTAAGATATTCGTAACAATATTTTTTTTACCACGTTTTTACGACTACCCTACATTTTTTACATTTACGAAGTGTCTCATTTTCCTAAAGCGCTTATTACACTTACCAATCCATCCGGGTCGATGGCTCAAGGTCGTGGGTTTGGACATCGGGTGTAGGTATAAAATGTATGGCTAAGTTGAGGCCCCTAAGTCTAGTAGGTTTTGTGTCTTTATGTTATGTAAGATCTTAAAAGAAAAGAAAAGAAATAAGTCATTCTTCTTTCTTTCTTAACTATTACATTTCACATCCGTGACGTTTACGCGACATTGACCGAAATGATTGATTAATATGTCTAAATAGTTATATGGATAAATAGCCAAAAATATTAGCCCCGATTCCTGCTGACACCTCCTAATTTTATTTTAAGTTTTCCCGTCATTTTTTTATTCGCAAAAAAAGGAAAGGGACGGATGATTGACTACTGTTTACTTTAAAACGAAATAATAACCCGGGCGAATAAAATAGCATCTCGCTCATATGCAACCCGTTTCACGCGTGCTGTCAACTTAATTCGGTCGGGTTATAAGCCAATATAAAATTTTGGAAGTGTTCTTTTAATTTTTGTCTAAAATTGACGTCTTTTATAAATTTTATGGCTGTCGATTACCCGTCGATTTCATTTTCGGCGGATAAGAAAATAAGAAAGAAAGAAATAACAGGTATAACTTAAAATAATCTTATATGGTGTGTACCGGAATCATAAATATGATCGATAAGTAATGATGAATAATTGCGGGGTAAAATTTAAATTGGATTGCGCACTAAAAAAAAATACATCGTTGCAGTTTTTATATTCATTTAATTTTCATAAATCCAATGGAAATAACTAAATACAGTAATTAATTTAAAAAAAAAAACTAAGCATAATTATTAAAATTTTAACCCTATTAAGTCTATTTTTTTTTTTCTAGCATACCTACTACATTTTTTACCGCAACGTTTATAGAAATCGTTTAGTTTTGAATAAAAAGGAAATAAAATGAAAGCGATTAATATCTACTGTACAATGATTAGTTATACTATTCTACGCTATTACTTACAAAAAGTCTATACGTAATACTGAGTTTTTACTCTTTAAAATACAATGTCAATGATGTTTATCTGACTCGGCCTGTCCACCCACTGTTAAGTACACTCTCTTTCACGCCATCCTTTCCGGTCCTATGCAAGTCTCATCCATTCAGACTTTTGTCTAATTTAAAAAAAAACGATAACAATCTTCGATCGAGATTACAATACAATCGAGTATCAATAAAAACTATATTACAAAAAAATATGACCCCACATTTTTCTTTTAAAAAATTGCCAATAAAATAAATAAAAATATATTAAAAAAATGTTTAGAATATTAGATTCTAGAATATAACATTATTTAAGGTGATGTGTTTCAGTCAGCTAGGTAACGCTGCGTCAGTAGATGGCGTTACTTCTGCAGTTTTCGTATTTTTTTCCATTTATTCGTTTAGTGTTGAGTTCTGACCCAGTGAAATGTTAGGTGGCGAAATCTTACATACATTATCTTTAAGTTAAGCTACAATTTTGAAGTATTTACTGAAGATATCATATTGAAACATTGCATCAAAAGTTGGTGTCATTTCAATTTGTGTACAAACACGAAGCTGTCACACACACATGCGAACTAGGTTAGCTATTAAAAGAGATGCATAATTTGAAGTCTACTTCTAACTTCTAAATGGCGCATTTGGTAAAGCAGTAGCCGCCATTCTTAAGGTTCACGGTTCAAACCCAACTGCATGTTTTAATTGTTTTTACTTTTTGTATTTTTTTTTTACAATTGAATTTGGCGAACCCGTCTATTTGTTACGGAATTTTCAAAAAGTATCACTTTTACCAATAATATTATAATTAAGTATACAATAATTTACTTTGCACTAAAGTACCTTCCGTAATTTCCGTATTTTTTATTTTGTAAAATTCTAATAGGCATTAATCGCATCAGTGAACATGCGGCTAACTAAAAAACTACTGAACGGATTTTCATACGGTTTTCACCAATGAGTAGAGTGATTCATGGGCGTGCTTTAGGGTTTATAATTTATACAAGTATTTTTTTTGTATAAAATGGTTCAAAAATGATGATGAATGTCAAACATAATTATCGTTACAAATATAGCCGACTTGGAGCTTTCGGCGAAAACGCTGCCTGAGCCCATTGAGATATAACAAAACAACGTATGGTTGAATTGTTCCTTTTTTGTAGGTATACCGAAAAGTCCACAATATGTCATAATAATTATATTGTGTATAAAGAATTGTGTATATGTATTGTATGATTTTACAAATAACGATCACAGTACAGTAATAATAAGGTAGATTTTTCCTAAATTGCGTAGGTTCAAACTTTGTCGCATCGCGTTTGAAAGATGTAATAGCGCTTCAGGACGTCCCGCAAGCACGGCGCTGATGTCGCAGTATCCGCATATAATTATTATGACTTGTCATTTAGTTCCAATAAAATCCGCGGGACTTCATACGTATGTCAGTGACAGCTGGTGATAGCATGCGGGACACTTAGCACCTAATCGAATTCTATGTTGTTTTCGCGCCCAGTCCAGACGACTCACAGCGCATTTCTGGACATATATTTACGCGTGGTGTTTATTGTTAGGTTAGTTAGTTCAGGTTAGGACGTCTTTTTATAACGAGGACGTTAAAAAAAGACGAGGCTGGGACGTATTGAAGTAGTATTTTCCATATATACGCGGCCTGAAATGGGCTGTTTCGGGGACCTGAACTGGTTGCTGTCGAACTTATTATCACGTTTTCTTGATTAAAATTCATAAATAAGTCAAATAGAAAAAAGAAAAAAGATTTTATTTAGTTTTAGATCTGTCATGATGTCTGTGATGTTTGTTTATTATACATAAGAATTTCAAAATTTATCTTATTTTTTTTCCCAAAGGGCAAGGCAAAGGGAACTATGAACATACAGCCATGTCTTGTGTTTTTTTTTCTTGATGATGATTAATGAAATGATGAAACCTAAGCCCCCACCCTCGGAGCAGACTCCTACTCCGAACCCCAAACGAAGTAAGCGGCTTGTTGGCGCAAAGCGAAAATAGATAGGTACACTTTGTTTATTGAATATTCCGATTTAATAATACTATCGGGAATGTTTTCCGACTAATGTGATCATTAACCACAAAACACCACTTCGTATTGATTATTTAGATTATTCAATGAAGAAAGCAACCTTCCCGTTCCCGGTCCCACCAAAAAGTCCGCGGCAAAGAGAATATAAATAAATCTGTATGTTGGATGGAAAAACAATTAATTATAAATGACTACTATTTAGGCCGGCAAATGCAACAACTTCTTTTTTGATTTGGTTTTCCCCGAAGGGTAAGGCAAAGGGAACTATGCCCATACAGCCATTTCATTTTATGTATTGATTTTTTATTATAATATATGTCCTCTTTTAAAACACGGTATTTACCCATTATTTAAAAATGTTTAAATAAGATACGTTATTACAAAAATATTTTTCCAATATTCCTTTTCTCAGATTGTAGTATTTTTAGTTTTTTATTTATATTTATTCTCTTCATACAAAATCTCTTTATAAATTGTCACTGACATTCTATTACACTTGTCAAGTAGTCAAAGCCTTTAGAAAAAAAAAACTATCACGCACACAAACTAACATTGACACCTCTACACGCTCAGCAAATACACTGTAATCTGCACCACTACAAATGTAGAATTGATCAAAATTGAGGGTCTGAAATATGGTACTTCTCGTATTCGGACCCTAAATTTTTGTTAGTTTGCGAAAATAATACACCAAAATATTACTATTTATCGGTTTTATAACAATATTCCTCTATCCGTTTTCCTGTAGCACTGCATCAACTTTTGTATGGAAAACGAATCACCTTAAGACAAACATTTTTGCGAATTTGGCATTATGGATTTAACGTGTTTATTTATACTATAACATAATAATGTGTTATATTTTGTTAATTTCCCTGTAGGTAAAGGTAGGTATCACTTAAAATAGAGGAAAATGGAATTGGCACAAGTTATTGACACAGCAAAGTCAGCGAATGATAGACCACAAAGAAGAAAAAATATATTATGCAATAGCCTCGTATTTGTAAAGCGGAAGACGAACTTATTTTCTCAAAATCAATACAGATGGCGCTGTACAGATTTTCCTTCGTTTAACCTTCTAATTTCATGGATAATAGACATAACGGTGCTAATTCCTGTAAACACCATCTAATTTTATTTTAAATAAAAGGAAAGGGACGGGTAATCGACAAGCATAAAATTTATGGAACACACGTCAATTTTAAGCACAAATCTAAAACAACCGTCTAAAAATTTTACATTGGCCAATAACCCGCCAGAATTATATTGACAGCACACGTCAAACAGTTTGTATACCAGCGAGATACCTACCTTTTTGATTAGCCCGGGTTATTCATTAATTTACTTATTCTTCCTAAAATTAAGAGCTGTCAATCATCCGTCCCTTTCCTTTTCGGCGGATAAGAAAATGACAGGTATAACTTAAAGTAAAATAAGGAGGTGTCTGCAAGAATCGAGGCCAATGCATCTTTTAGCTTTGTTTTTGGGTATAAATGATGACACTTTTTATCACGTTAAAGCTGTACAACGCAATCTACATTATTTTTGGTGAACATAGCCTGGAAAGTGCCTCATTTGCTTATTTAACAATAGGCTTACCTTATCTTGTTCTTTTTTTTTGTTTTGGGTTTCCCCGAAGGGTAAGGCAAAGGGAACTATGCCCATACAGCCATATCTTACGCATTTTTTTTCTTGATGATTGATGAAATGATGAAAGATGATGATGATGAAACCTAAGCCCCCACCCTCGGAGTAGACTCCTACTCCGAACCCCAAACGAATTAACTCAAAAGTCCGCATAAACTTTTGAGTTATGAAGCGGCTTCCTGGCACGAAGCGAAAATAGGCAGATACACTTTGTTTATTGAATACTCCGATATAATAACACTCGCGAATGTCTTCCGACTAACTTAATGCGATCATTAACCACAAAACACCACTTCGTATTAATTATTTAGATTATTCAATGAAGAAAGCAACTGTCCCGTTCCCGTTTCCCGCCAAAAAGCCTTATCTTGTTCTACTGTGGCATATCTATTCTCGATGTTTTTTTTTTTAAGTAATCTTACAACTGTATAAGCGGTTGTTCGGGCAATGATTTCTGTTTAGTCAGCCTTAGTCGCCACTCAGACCTATCCGCTAGTATCTTTCGCCCGTACGACGTGTGGATGTCTCTGAACGCGTGCTTTTTCCTAGGCAGGTCCGGTCTTAGGTTCTCTTTATCTGTGGCAAAGAATAAATAACAATGTCAAATTCTAAGTAAGTTATACTATTTACAAACATAAAATTTACAATATATACATAATTTAATTAAAGTTGATCAACCCTAGTGGGTCGATAGCGATAAGCCCTGAATGAGGAAAATCGTCGACCACGCGGCGCCTGCGAGGTTAAGTGTTTGTCGTCGCGATGGCCCTATGGCTAGAGTAATCGGATTGTCAGGATCGTATATTACGTCCTTCGGGCGCTGAGTTTTCAGTAGCATCCCTAAGCGGAATTCGGTAGCCGCAACTACCAAGGTATTTGGTTTAATTAAAGTAAATGGAATTAAACCGCAAAGAATATTATTTTATTTTCATTATTGAGTTTCATATTTCACCTAATGAGATAAACTATTTTTATGCATTTAATTCTTCTTCTATCGTGTGGATTGTGAGGTGGAATACCAACCTCATCAACGCTGGTGTCAGGATTACTATTGAGCCGCCAAAGGCCCCTGACATGGCTCATGTAACGACTACATACCAACGGCTTAACGTGCCTTGCGAAGCACGAATCATCATCTGACAATCGAGTGATCAGGTTGTAATGTCCTAACCAAACTAGGGATCGCAAAGTAAATTTTTTGATATGTTCCCACCGGGTTTCTAACCAGGGGTCTCCTGATCGTGAGCCTAACGCTCATCCACTGGACCACGAAGGCCGAAAACAATAAACAAACTATAATTAACACTCACGGTGTCGACTGCCCACAACAGTCTTGACCTCCACATCTGCCAGTTTATTAAACGGGTTAACTCTCTGCCCTCGAGGAGGCACCTTCGGCTCTCCGTCCGGCGGCGTGATGGTTACCAGGGCCGCTGCTGCTTCTTCTGCCGCTTCCACTAAAATACACAGATAGTTATAAATATACAAGTAAAATTCACAGATAATATAAATAAATTTGATAGTTATAAGATATAAATAAAATACACAGATAATTATAAAAATATTACTTTCTAGGAACTAATAAGTAGAATATCCATATTAAAGCCACAGTTCCATTCCATTTAAATACAGTTACATATTGTATAAAAAATGTGTGATGCGGTTGTACTTTCATAAATAAACAAATAATTATCGACATAATATGAACTAATGTGTCCATGTCATATCCCTCCTTTCCAATATTGTGGTTTCTTTTAGGTTGATCTACTTCTAGACATGTAATCGTAGTTATGTTGTGTATTCGCATGAAATTAGAATTGGCTGCAGTTTATCACCTGGTTAATTGTGACACTGTCTATTAAGGCTTACGGATATGTTTTTGTATACTGGGTGTTAGTGACATTGTAACGAAAACTTTGAGGGATGATTCAGACCATGATTCTGAGATGATATAAGGTGAATTTTCCATCGCAAAAGTATAGAATTGAAAATAATAAAAAAAAATACTAAACAAAATCATGAATTGGCGACGGACAATTCCACTTGATATTAACTCAGAATCGTGGTCTGAACCACCCCCCTCGGTATTCGTTACGATGTCACTAACAGCCTGTATATGTGCAAAGTCACAACATACCTTGAGCCTCATCGAGCTGTCTTTGCAACTCAGCCACCATCAACTTCATGTAGTCATAGCTGGCGCATGCCAACGCCTTCATCCAGGCTTCCATGGACCCCTGGGAGTTTGTGCACAAGAAGTATGTCCGTCCACCTTCACAGTGGAACACTATTTTGAAGCTATATGATTCTTCTTCCGTTAGTTCTGAAAAATGTATTGATATTCATTAATAGGCTAACATGCACAACATGATAATCGGTTCAATAAATTTTGTCAAAATCGATAAGTGTGTTTTTTCCCATGCGTGCCACGTGATTTTGTTGGTATATTGACAGAACAACGTGACTTATTTGGGTTCACATATTAGCTCCAACGAAAAACGACATAATTATATCGTTAGAATCTATAAAATGACCGTGATAAAATTTTATCATGTTAGCCCTAGTGAATTACATGGTTTTGTTAACAAAAATCACATCTGAGAGTTTTCAAAAAGCGCTTACGTGCTTTTCACTATTAGGCGACAATGAGGGAAAAATTTACGATTAACTAAAAATGTCTGAATTATACTGACTGCTGTGATAGACCGTCGCACATCTTTTTTTACATAGTCTACACTAAAACTGAGTAACAATTTCAATATCCCTGAACTTAGTAGTATAATCCATGTACCTATGTACGTGAAATCAATGTTGCCAC
The DNA here is from genome assembly GCF_024362695.1 of Pectinophora gossypiella. NCBI lineage: Eukaryota > Metazoa > Arthropoda > Insecta > Lepidoptera > Gelechiidae > Pectinophora > Pectinophora gossypiella. Next base: position 15,874,815 of record NC_065409.1, read on the forward strand.
GGGCAACGGTGCATAAACAATGTCTTTATGTAAATTCAATACCATACCTACTGCAAAACCGTGGAGTAGAACTTACAATTCATTGTTATCAGCTTAGGTATTGTGACATATCTCACCAGTACAGTCAATACCGTAGATCTTTAATAGGGCAAGTACTAGTACTAACTGTACTAAACACTTTTGCTGGCCTTAGCCTTAGCCTAGTACTGGCAGTGTTTTCAAAGTTAAGAAATTTTCGTGCAACGGTACTACTGTATAATATGATTGTATGTGTCAACTAAACGTGGTTTTCTTTGAAAGTTGGTTTTTAATAGGTATGCACAGGTTATGGTATTCATCATATTATGGAGCTTTGTTATTGTTGTTTATTATTTTTTATGGTTGTCATTTATATATATCGGGACTATGGACTCGGACCCAGACTTTCTAAGGTGTACATGGGGCTGAACCCAACATGTAGAGAACACATATTATTATTATTAGGGCACTGTTAGGCCAGGTGGTAGCTTATGTTTACACTGTCAATACATAAAGTGTTTAAACTAAGGAGATTATATCAGACTGTACAAAAATAACCATTGAAAAAATAAATAAAATTGGAGCGCATCACTAATATAAGTAAACAAACCTTACCGATAGTGCATCCCTCTAATATAATAACGCCTAAAGGCTCCTTATCTCCTTTCTTGTCGAAGTAAAATAGCAGATTCCCTTTGAGCATGAACCATCTCTTCTGGTAGCCCTTGCCAACTTCTCCGCGCAGGTCTAGCCACCCTTCTCGGTCCACCGGAGTGGCTGACGACGCAAATGCACACAAATTCTTTTCGTTAATTTTCATATTTATTTTTTTATAACACCAAACCACCTATGACGCAGTTGTAGGTTAATACTTTAGCCGATGAAAACACAATTAAAAATTAAATACTTGGCTTAGATAAACAAAATAGTCAGTCAGGTTTAGAGGATATAATGAAGATAAATGTAAATCATAAACTTTACTATTAATTTTACATTCGTATTATAAAAACGTTCGAATTTTTTTCAGCTGTTTTTGACAGAAGATGTCACTTCCGTAGGGGTCCATTCGTTCTATCACAAAAGCAAATGTTGTTTTTTTACATAGCATATTCCATCAAAATATCAAATCTCGTAAATGTACTTTTTATTTAAGTAATTAATAATATAATTAATAAACAAATAAATATTCACTCTATTGCCTCACAGAAGACAACCACAACATACCGCGATGCGATGTGGACAAAAAATTTACGCCCGAACTTTCTCTCGTTGTTTCATTTCGCTAAGCATGAATTTATTTAAAAATAGCGGGAATTGGAGCATAAACTTTTATCTTTCACTGATTCTTTAATTTCTTTGTTGGTGACAGATACTTTCAAGTAAGTAAACACTGTTGTATTTGAGTGACTTTATCGAAATATTTATTAATTTTCTTCATAGTTCTTTCTACAACCAACATCTAAAAAGTCAATCAAACCCAGTTCCTCTTTTGTTTCGTTCTCATTCTCACTTCCGAAACTTCCGCTCCCGCCTTTTCTGTTTACTAGCAGTTGGATAACATTTTCATTCTAAATTATTTATTATGTTTTTTCTATTTAACAATATTTTAAATCGTTTAAAAATTTAAAATATAAAATCTTTTGATTGATCATTAAAAAAGTCAATTTCAATTTATAAAAGTCATTATAATTTCCATCATTTCGCAACTTTTTGTAAATTTGGTTATATGATGTGATGACTTCTTGAAAATAAGTGATCATGTCAATACACAAGCTCATAATGTTTATTGGCATGCCAGTACGACTGTGCGAATTGAAACTTTCGTGTATTGGGAATCGTAGTCCTGATGTTCTGGATAGTGTTCTTGATGGTATTGTGTATGATGGTGGCTCAGATTTAAACAGCAAACGGCTTGGTGTAAAGTAATTATATTTTCTTTAAATTGTTAGACAAAAACAAAAGTTATGGTAAAGCGGACAAGTTACAACATGTTGCCTGCGCGTTCAAAAGTTGCTCTCTCTGATGTCAAACAGGGAACGTTCAGAAACTGACATTTTAAAATGAACGTTCGGAAATGAACTAAATAATTTTGTTACATCGTACATATTAACAATTAACTTAACAATAATTAAAATTATTACGATAGGTAAATCGAATATAAAAGAATCTTATGTAAATCAATCGTGAGCGTAATTCGCCACACCACCCCCCCACGGAGAGAGACAAGTTAGTCTCTGAACAACTTAAATTTAACACGTCTACCAGATCGTGTGGTATAAGGCACAGGCTCTGGAGAACCAGGAGAAGAAGGTGGAGAAGGAATTGGCGAAACCATAGCCGCAGGTGTTGGCTGAACTGCAGGCGCGGGAGTCAGCTGAACGGTAGGTGCAGGAGAGTCTGCAGATACAGTAGGTGATGGCACGACTAATTCGCTGGAAGCGTCAGGCGGTATAAAAGCAGGTTTAACTCGATCAACGCTCACCGTAACGTTTCTGCCCTTGTATAAGATCGTCAAGGTTTTCCCATCAGTGGCCCTATCAATTACTTGATGAGGACCAGTGTAAGGCGCTTGAAATGGGCGACGAACGGCGTCTTCACGAAGGTAAACGTGAGAAGACGTAGCTAGGTCCTTGAATGTGAACGAGGTCTTTTCACCATGCCGAGAAGCCGGGACAGGTCGAATGTTCGACATATGTCGCCGTAGTGATACGACAAAGTCAGCGGGGTCGTTTAAAACACCAGAGCTGGGTGTTGTGACCAAGAGTTCACCGGGAAGGCGCAATGTTTCGCCATACAACATTTCAGCGACGGAAGAACGTAAATCCTCTTTAAAAGCAGTACGCATCCCCAACAGTACGAGAGGCAGAGAGCTTAACCATTCGCCACCATGGCACATGATAGCAGCTTTCAACTGCCGGTGGACGCGCTCGATCATGCCATTCGCTTGTGGATGGTAAGAGGTGGTTCTGATACGCTTCGTGGCAAAAATGTGCATCAAACGTCGGAACAGATCGGACTCAAACTGAGTACCTTGATCTGTTGTGATCATTGAGGGCACGCCGAAGCGAGAGATCCACTCTCTCACGAGTGTTTCTGCTACCTCTTCCGCCGTAATAGTCTGCATAGGCCAGACTTCAGGCCACCTGGAAACTCTATCGATTGCGGTTAAGCAATAGCGATAACCTTTGCAGGGGGGCAGAGGTCCAATGATGTCTATGTGGACATGCATGAAGCGGCCGGTAGGGGTATCGAAGGTGCTAAGTGGAGCAGTGTTGTGCCTCGTCACTTTGCTGCGTTGACACGCATCACAAGTGCGAGCCCACTCCCTACAGTCTTTGTTAATAGACGGCCAAACATAGCGGTCAGTCACCAGGCGAGTCGTGGCTCGAATGCCGGGGTGGCTAAGACTGTGTAATTTGTTAAAAATTACGCGGCGCAAATCTGGAGGGACGTAGGGGCGAGGCTTGCCGGTCGAAGTGTCGCAGAGTAAGGAAATGCCCGTGCCAGGGACGCTAACTTTGGATAGCAAAAGGCTGGAATTATCCAGTACTTGGGTCAACTCCTCGTCTGCTTCCTGAGACCGAGCAAGAGCTTCGTACTCTTGTTCCAGAGAAATCGCGTCTACTCGAGACATAGCATCCGCGACAACGTTGTCCTCGCCTTTTATGTACTTTATGTCAGTTGTAAATTGACTTATAAAGGACAATTGGTTAAGTTGTGCTGGTGGGAGTCTTTCGCGGCGTTGTAGGAAAGCGTAGAGCAACGGCTTGTGATCCGTGAAGATGGTCACGTGTTGGACCTCAAGGATATGCCGAAAATGTTGTACGCTTTCGTACACCGCCAAGAGTTCCCGATAGTACGCAGGCCACTCAGACTGACGAGGGGTCAGCTTTCTGCTGAAGAATGCAAGGGGGAACCACTGTCCATCGATGAACTGCTGTAAACAAGAGCCAATGTGCACACTTGACGCGTCGGTAAATAAACCGAGAGGCGCATCGTCAATAGTGTGATGTAGCAATGTTGCATCGGATAAGCTCCTCTTGCACTCCTCGAACTTCTGCAATAGCTCGGGCGTCCAGGGATAAGGTTTGGCGCCCTTGCTGTGAGTAGCAGCCAAAGCATCTATGAGCGGGGCCTGGAACTGTGCAGCATGAGGAATGAAACGGCGATAATAATTTAACATGCCGAGGAATCTCCGCATCCCTTGCACTGTTTCAGGGGGTGTAAAATCCAGAAGGGCTTGAATGCGATCCTGAGGTGGCCGAGTACCTTCAGAATTAATAAGGTAGCCGAGAAAGGTAACCTCACTGGCTCCAAGGACGCACTTAGATGGGTTGACAACAACGCCATAATCGTGAAGCCTCTGAAATAACGCTCTGAGATGTTGCGCGTGTTCGGCGGGACTCTTGGAAAACACCAGAATGTCATCGACGTAGGCGAAGCAGAAACTGAAGCCACGTACCACCTCGTCGATAAAGCGCTGGAATGTTTGTCCAGCATTGCGTAACCCGAACGTCATATAGGGGAACTCAAAAAGTCCAAAGGGCGTGATGATAGCAGTCTTGCCGATGTCATCGCCGTGAACAGGGATCTGTTGGTAAGCTTTGACCAGGTCTACAGTGCTAAACACCGTGCAACCCGCCAAGTTTTGTGAGAAGTCCCCGATATGACGGACGGGATACCTGTCCGGGATAGTGCGCGCGTTAAGGACACGGTAGTCGCCACAGGGGCGCCATGTCGAATCCTTTTTGGGCGCTAAGTGCAGAGGTGAAGACCATGCGCTTTTGGACGGCCTCGCGGTACCGCATCGCACCATGTCCTCAAACTCCTTCTTGGCAGCGGCCAGTTTTTGAAGAGCTAACCGGCGAGGGCGGCATGATACGGGAGGACCATCTGTAGTTTTAATGTGGTGGACAGTACTGTGCTTAGTGATTCTAGGCAAGCCAGGAGGTCGTGTAACGTCTGGAAACTCAGCGAGAATTGCTGAATAAATAGAGCTTCCAGCATCTACAGCTCTGACACTCGGCTGTTCAACATCGATTGAAGACACCGCAGAACACAAGCCAGTAGTGTTGTCCACAAGAGAATTGTTGCGGCAGTCGGGGAGTAGGTGATAATGAGCCAAGAAATCAGCTCCTATTATCGCTCTTTCCACATCAGCAACGACAAACTGCCATGCAAATGAGCGACGCAGCCCCAAATTGAGACAGAGGTTGACCGTTCCAAATGTTCTAATTTTGCTACCATTAGCTGCACTGAGCTCATAGTCAGAAGTTTCCCGACGACGTGGGAGCCAGTTGTGAGGGTAACAGCACAAGTCGGAGCCGGTGTCAATAAGAAATTGACGTTTAGTGACCTGATCTGTAACAAAAAGTCGACGGCTGCGGAGTGAGCAATCAGTTGCCGCCGCTACTGACCGCTCCGAGGGTTTTCCGGCTTCCAATTGCAGGGGGCGATGCACTTGACAGCTCGCTTCCCGAAGCGTTTGTGATACCAACACAGCTTGGCAGAAGCAGGTGAAGCTGCGCGTGCAGATTGCCTATTGGAGCTGGTGCTGCGGGACCGTTGGTTGTTGGAGGTCAAAGAGTTTACTCGATTTGTGAGTTCTTCGACCTTAAGAACCAATGTCTGAAGTACATCAGATTCGTGTGCAGGCGCAGGCGCATTGACGGTGGTGGAGAAGACTGAACTTGATCGTCCGGTAAGTTCGAGGATCTTATCGGCTAAGTCGGCCAATTTATCCAGGCTTAGCTCAGGCTGGGATGCGAGAATGACCTGAATATTATGTGGAAGGCGACGCATCCATAACTGCCTCAGGATACTTTGATCTGAAAGTGAGACACCAGCCAATGACCTTAGGTGCCGGAGGAACTGAGACGGTTTTCTGTCCCCAAGTTCCTCGTCGGTAAGTAGCTGCCGAACCTTTTGCTCCTCCGACATGGACAGTCTTCGAATCAGTTCGTTCTTGAGTGTGGAGTACTTTTCTCCAGTCGGGAGAGGACGTGTGATGATGTCTTCCACTTCACCTGCAAGCTTATAATCAATTTGACCAACAATGCAATTGTACATGGTGGCGTCGGATGAAATGCCTGCCATCTGGAATTGAGCCTCTACCTGTGCGAACCATACCGATGGCTTATCCGGCCAAAATGGTGGAAGTTTAACTGACACCCTACAAGCCTCTTGTTTAGTATTAGGCTGCTCTTCGAGAACAGCCTTGTCAGCAAGAATTTTCTCCAACTGATCCTTCAAAGCCTGTACCTCCGCCATGGTTTAATACAATGTTAAAAAATAGCACAACAATAAAATATTAAAATGTTATATAAACATGTAAATAAAAATGTTATGTGCACCCCCAAAGTAACAAACACACTCAGGAGAATATTAACATTCAATAAAAAGTAATAAACCAAAATGCACAGTAATAAAATCCCTTATTATAAAATGCACCATATGAAAATACCCTTAAAAATTAATGTTAACAGTACCGCAACCAAAATTGTTTAAAATTATAATAAATAACTAAACACACAACCAGAAAATTAATATTAAACATCCACAGTCATGAACACAACACAATAAAAATAAATTTTAAGTTGTAAAATATTTTTGTTAAGAGTCCGGAATGTTATTTGTAATTTTTTGTTTTTTTTGTTGAAAAGTCCATGCAGAAGTATGTTGAAATAACACCAGTAGGATGATGAAACTCGTCGTATGCGTTTGTTAAAAGTCCATGCAGAAAGAAAATGAAATATATCACCAGCGTGCAGAATGATGAAGCCAGTCGTCTCCGCGTCATGCAGTTAGTGGGTTAGATTTGACGTCACAAACACGGAATCACAACACCAGGGAACAGTCCAGCACCATTAAAATACGCTTCCCAGCCGATTAAAAAGTTTTTTCAAGCCGGCCTTCGCCGCTATGAAGTGTAGAGAGGGGTCACCAATTTCGTGTATTGGGAATCGTAGTCCTGATGTTCTGGATAGTGTTCTTGATGGTAATGTGTATGATGGTGGCTCAGATTTAAACAGCAAACGGCTTGGTGTAAAGTAATTATATTTTCTTTAAATTGTTAGACAAAAACAAAAGTTATGGTAAGGCGGACAAGTTACGACATGTTGCGTGCGCGTTCAAAAGTCGCTCTCTATGATGTCAAACAGGGAACGTTCAGAAACTGACATTTTAAAATGAACGTTCGGAAATGAACTAAATAATTTTGTTACATCGTACATATTAACAATTAACTTAACAATAATTAAAATTATTACGATAGGTAAATCGAATATAAAAGAATCTTATGTAAATCAATCGTGAGCGTAATTCGCCACAAAACCTTATCTTGTATAGCCTACCAAGTCAGGACTCGACAGTCTTTCATAAATTGTTTTGATTAGGTAAGAGTATTGTGCAAAAGAAAATAATACTTACACGATTAATAAGTTTACAGTTTATTATGAATATAAATTTGTATGGTAAATAACATACGTGTATACGTCAATTATATAATTAATAAAAAATAACATGATTCAAATACTTAACCGGTTCGAACCCTGGTACCGGACCTGCACCAATGAGGTCCGGAAATTCATTTGTCTTAAGTGTAGTTTCCAGTAGCAGTTGGCTCGACCATTATAGACGGCGAACATTGGTCTAACAGAAACCTCTGTGAGGTGTGGTTACTTAGTCTATCTTGCGATGGCTTGTGAGTTTATGTTAAATACTTATTTGTTTATTTTCGATGAATACACGCCGATTTTGTAAGATTTCGGGATAATTGGGTAAAAATGTTAGATGACTTTTGAGCTATTCGTATATTGCGCAGTCGATGCACTGTAAGGGAATGAAAACGGAATTCAGTAGATTCAATATTATGGCGAACTCTATCATCTAAATGTTTACATCACTAACTTACCTCTATCTGTGTACTTCATTAATAAGAATACCGTTAAAGCAACAATCACGGTAGAACAATAAATAAAGGCTAAAATATCTTTTCGGAAAAATAGTTGTTCCGACATCATTGTCAGACAGGTTGTTGATGTTTCTTATTTAAGGCAGGCAAAGATCTAAAATGAGGGAAACAAGCGAAACCTCCTCGAACAACCTCCGTGGTCCAGTGGTTGAGCATTGGGTTCACGATCTGGAGGTCCCGGGTTCGATTCCCGGTGGGGACATATCACAAAAATTACTTTGTGGTCCCTAGTTTGGTTAGGACATTACTGGCTGATCACCAGATTGCCCAAAAGTAAGATGGTCCGTGCTTCGGAAGGCACGTTAAGCCGTTGGTCCCGGTTACTACTTACTGATGTAAGTAAGTAGTCGTTACATGAGCCATGTCAGTGGCCTTTGGCGGCTCAATAGTAACCCTGACACCAGGGTTTGTGAGCTTGGTACTCCAACCTCACAACCCACACGATAGAAGAAGGGAAACAAAGAATGTTTTTTAAACCGGTCCGCGGAGGTCCGTGTTGCTCTATGTTTAAACCCCGCGGAGGTTTATGTTAGTTTCACTAGGGGTTTATAGTGTACTACTAGTGTATTTGAGAAAATGAAAAAATACTTTTATGGTTTATCGCTCCAGTCCGCGGAGGTATGTGTTGTTCTATGGGTTTTTCGACATCGTTTTTTTTTTATATTCAAATCACCTCGTATAGTTGACGTCGCAATTGATGTGATTTCTGATAATTACAAGTGCCCACGTTAATTTTACTGTTTATTTTCAAAGTTTTATGAACTTTTGGCGTAAAGTAAATCCTGGGAATTCCAATCTTGCCCATTTTTCATTGGCTAACTTTGTATGCTCCATTTATTTATTTATTTATTTATCAGTGAATGCTTACACTTACAGTATATACCAATCATGCAAACAATTTTAACTTCATTAAGATGCTTAATTTAAAAATATGCTAATTTTATATAATGGTCAAAAAACTTTATGCGCCCTTAAACGGGAGCAGAGCTAGGGAGCGCCTTAGACTCCAAGTAACGGCTAGCAACTGCCAGGAAACGCGACTCTGTGTCAAAGAACACGTCCACTGAGTGGTCCAGACCGAGAATGTTCAAGAGGGTGACCGCTCGGTATAGTGGTGAATGTCCTTGCGCTTCTGTTCGGGTTCTAGGCAGAACAAACAGTGGATTTTTACGGGGCCGCAGTCGTTGATGAGAAATGGTAGGAACACTAAGACCAAACAGTTTTACTTGACTGGAAAGATATATTACACCCCGTAGAAGTTGAAAAAAATATCATACATCCATACCCCCTCCGGTTGATTGGGGGGAGGCCTGTGCCCAGCAGTGGGACGTATATAGGGTTTATGTAACTTTTGTAGAGATGATCGCCGGAATGATTCAGATTTATAGCATACGTGAGCGTACAGGTATACTTATTCTATATGATCACGTTGTTTGCGCTGAATTTAAGTTGATGTTTCATTATGTATCTGCTCGAGATACTATTAGACATGTTTCAAATGTATCACTCGACGCGATGCGAAGGGTACCTCTTTATTCAACCAAAATAAAACAGTGCTGGTAAATATGTAATATTTTATTCATAATTATTATTACCTATTTTCACAGTTATTTATAAAGTTATATTAATATCAAGTATTACACTAATTTTGTTTTACGATCCTAATGATTGCTCCATTTAGAAAATTTGATTTCCACTTCAATCATCAGATTCGACCGACACTTATAGCTAGTATATGACAAAACGGTGAGGTCTATATACAGTACAATCCCGATTCCCTAAAAAAATTGACAAATTCACAATAACAAAAATGTTCAAAAACGAAACCCTAAAAATAATACATTCAACTACGAATCTCGCTCAACAACTGTACAAAATATTACGAGTGGTTTCTTTAAAACGTGCTCCGTTACACCGGCAAAGTGGGCAAATGATTAACGGTATTCAAAACTACCTCCGTCTATGTACAAAATGACGTTTAAAAACAAATATAAACTATATACAACATCATTAAATATTCTCAAATGCTGTAACACATTTAAAACATTTTATATTCAACTAGGCATAATTCAGTTAAGTAGCGGCTCGCCGCTGCTACGTTCAATAATTTAGGTAAGGGCGGCGCGCGCGGCCCCGCTGCCGGCGCATGCGCGAGGTGCGCGGCCGCGCGCCCGCCGTGCAATTTGCCTACGGCCCGCGCGACGGCCGCGCCGGACCGACATAAGAGAGAAAACATCAATATTAGGTACTAAGCAACAAAAATATACAATACAATGCCAGTTTGTTCAATACAGTAAATCTGATTTGATTACAACGATTCCGTCCACAGATATAATGGTACAAATAGTTTGAAATGAATAGGTACACTATAATCATACGACCCATAACACTCCTCGGACATATTTACATGTTTCACAGCACACCTCTCTAACTTACGCTTTAAATATATTAAAATAGAAAATTTCATATCTACTTATACTGTTGGGAGATTCAGCGGGTCGACAATTTTGCTACTTTGTTGCCGCCGGAGCGATGGCAGATATTCTCGTCATATAACTTGTTAGGGTAAAGGTACTCTTTAAGTATCCGAATATTTGAAGGCCGCTCCGTTGGCAACGTCTATGTTATAACCATGGGCTCCTCATTATATCATATTATTATCTTTACAAAACGAATTTCTATTTATACAAAACGCTACTTCAAACATGACCTAGGGGGCTCTCTTTATCACTATTCAGCTAACCGTAAGCTATTGGTGTTTATGTTACAATGCGATACTATCGACCAGAGGTTTGTATCAGAAGACATGTTTATAACTTTTAAAATTGTATATTTAGAGTATCAATATAAAACCACTAGTTGTTACGAGAGATAAAACCGTAAACATTTCGTACTTTTGATATAGTTGATCAACAGTTCCCAATTAGTACGTGTATCCCGAAAGCATAGAATAAAAATAATAATATAAGCGTATTGGACGCCGAACTAGATTTACCTCGCAGAAATTGAAACAACCCTCCCAAAATTAAAATTATACATTGGCCAATAACCCGACAGAATTAAGTTGACAGCACGCGTGAAACGGATTGCATAACAGCGAGATGCCTATATAGGAATTATATAATTCGCATGGGTTATTCATTCATTTTAAAATTAACAGTTTTTCAATCTCCCGTCCCTTTTCTTTTCGGTGAATAAGAAAATGTATAACTTAAAGGTGTCTGCTGGAATTGGGGTCAGTGAGTGAACTTATTAGTAATAAGTCTGTACTTATGTTGTTTGAGGAACGCGGTATTACGGACTAACGTCCTATTTTCTACCTTTTATTTTCAAAGGATAATTTCAGTTGTACGGGATACACAAGTTTGAACTTCTGAAAAGAAACTAATTGGGAACCAATGTCGTACCACCACTGGACAGATATTGGTCCTTATTTAGAACATTCTAACGGTTTAATTTCACTAGCTTTTATCGAAACGACAAAACAATATTTGTCCTTCAGTGGGCAAAAAGTTGTCAATAAGAGCTTATTAATTTCATGTTTTGATTGAGCTTTTGTTCCCTCTTGTAAAATGTTTATAAATACATTAATTACATTAAAATTGTTTCTAAATTACGCATTACATGATTTATATTCAAGTCAAAAACATAAGATAGAAAATAATTTAAATTCCAACATAAAAAAATCTTATAAAAATAATGGTTTTAATTTAATGAGTAATGTATTTTCAAATAAAATTGAGACGAAATGAGAACCCTGTTGAATAAACGGTCTGTGGAACGAATCCTGCGCCGAATTCTTTTCTAAACTGCTGCTTATCGAGATATTCACTGTATACTTCATGCAAGCCCAAAGCTCTTCAATATTTGGTATATCTCGAAAGCAGCACGTTTAGAACCAGAATGGTGGCAGCTAAAGTAAAACCTTGTTAAAATATAAAACACTACACGTAGCTAACTCCTTTGGTAAGTCATACCGGTTTAATACAATAATGTAAAAAAATAATATACTTACATTAAATATACATATTAACAACGTAATTATTATTAAATTGCAATACATAACTTGTGACGTGAATAATGTAAAGAAGTTTGATTTTTCGTTAAAAACTTAAGTCGACTGTTGATTTGTATAAAATTCCGGATTTGTCGCGCGCCGATTAAAAACATTTATAAAAAATTGTCTACATTATAATTACTGTAAAATAAGTCTTTAACCCTGAACGGGCGGCGCGTCAGCCTGGGGCGAGCCCGCGCTGCTATGGGCTCGGTGCCCGATGCCCGTAGGGGCATTATAATTAATTTATGTAGTAGTAATGAATGCTAGGCTATATAAAATGAGGTTCGTGGTAATGGAGTGAGAGATCACGGAAGTATGAATTTAGCGAAAGACTCATGGAAGTATGGGAAACAAAAATGAAGTGTCCTTAGCGAACAATCCCTTGGGGCCTTAGTACGGACATATACAGCGTGTGAGAGACGCCCTTATAGATGTTTCACTTTTACATAACATATATTAGGATCACGCCCGTAGCCCCGAAGGGGTAGGCAGAGGTGTATAATATACAATACACTTATACACGTGTACAAAGTCCGATGTACTTTTACATGAAAGAAAGAAAACTCAAATATTTAATTTAGTTTAAAGATCTACCTGTATGCGCCCGTACTTAGGCACAAAACCACCTTAATGATTTTTAAAACCATATTTCGAATTGGACCACCGAAAGATTGCTATTCAACTAGGTACAATTTCCCGGCTTTTATTATTTTTCTAATACCTTTCATGGTATGTGCGACCTTAAAAGTAACGCGTACATAAGTACCTTAATTTATATCTTTGCTAGCTGAACGAACTTAGAACCAATCATAGTGTTGAACTACATCTAATCGCATTGCCTTACACTCTCCTATGCTTCTGTCTTTTTCTGTCACACAGAACCGTTATTCACTAGAGCGAACGAGATAATACGAAATCAACGAGGACTTCGGTCCCGCTCTTGGGGTGGTATTAATAAACTAATCTCAGCTTTGAGACTGCCCTCAAGATCATGTCAATGTGACAGTTCTCATATAAAAACTGAGACTTGAGTATGATCTTGAGGGCAGTCTCAGCTGAGATTCGTTTATTAATACCACCCCAAGAGCGGGACCGAAGTCCTCGTTGATTTCGTATTATCTCGCTGTTACAGTGCAGAGTGACGGGAAACGATGGCATAGGAAAGTGCGTGTCTGTGCGTAGATATGGCCTAACACTGAATGTCGCTAATATTTCTTACAACGGAAGTTCTAAACCACATTTTTGATCTATCATTGGGTACATTATATTGCTCATGACTGTATGTAGGACACTAAGTATCCGCGCGCAAAGTTGACAACTGGTTATTTGTTTTGTTTTTGCCATTTGTATAGGAACCAAAGTAAAATCACTGACGCAAATATATTAATAAAAAAACTTTATGCAAACCAGGTTTGAAACAAAGAAAACAATTTTTATTGTGTATATTGACCAATCAGTAAAAAACAAAGTGTCTGGATTTGCTGCTGTTGTGTTTGGTAATCCGGCTGTCAGTAACATATGTTTCATAAGTATAGGTAGAACTTAATTCTGTTCAAGTTGACACCAGCGGGCTTAGCACCGAAAGCGCGCGACTGTCACCCGTCACTCTCTGACAGTACCGCACAGAAAGAGACAGACGATCTCTGTCGCAGCGAGAAAGAGTCGCGTGCTTACGGTGCTAGGCCCGCAAGAGGGTCTATAACGGATACATTGAAGCCGTACATGCCATGGTTGCGCTTAGGATGTTAAGCAATCGATCCCGGATTATTTACTTAAGTATGTATGTATTTACTTAAGTTTGTATTCATGACTTGAGTCATGTCAGGGGTCTTTTGACCCTAAAATTAAGGTTGATGCGATCGGTCATTGCCCTCACAACCCACAGACCCATTTGTAGCCTATTTAGACCCCCAGAGCTTACCATACCCCCCCATCCTAAGGGCTTATTACACCTACCTGTTGGCAGGCTAGATGCGTCAAGGTCACGGGTGGTTTCCATGGTAACGACACGCCTAGCTATTAGACTACACGATCTGATCAGGAAACGGGAGTTGGTGGGGAGTAACCATGAGGAGCTCGGTGGTGCAGCGGTAAACGCGCTCGGTCTGCGATTGTTGAAGAGTTAAGCAACTTTCGCAAAGGCCGGTCATAGGATGGGTGACCACAAAAAAAAAGTTTCCATCTCGAGCTCCTCCGTGCTTCGGAAGGCACGTTAAGACGTTGGTCCCGGCTGCATTAGCAGTCGTTAATAACCATCAATCCGCACTGGGCCCGCGTGATAGTTTAAGGCCCGATCTCCCTATCCATCCATAGGGAAGGCCCGTGCCCCAGCAGTGGGGACGTTAATGGGCTGATGATGATGATGAATGGCAACCACTGTGACCTTGACGCATCTAGCCTGTCGGACAGGTGAGTGTAATAAGCCCTATACTTAAACTTTACATTTTACAATTTATCTAAGTACTGTCTTCACCTAGGAGTACATTCCCACTGCTTCTTCCATCGATCTAGGACGCGAAATAGTGTCATAATGGAATTAATTTGTATTTGGTAAGAATAAATAGAGAAAAATAAATAATCGCTAACCAAATGTTTGAGGTACTACATAATTTTAAACTGGGTTCCAAATCTAAAAGTCATTCATAAATTATGAATACGAAATTCCAAAATATGGATTGTTGTAGAATATATACATAGCGTGGTGGAGTATGCCCCATACTCCCTACGACTGATCGAGGCCTGTGCCCAGCAATGGGATGGTATTAGGTTTTACCTAAATAGACTTTTTTATTATTATTTTTATAGTATATTTTCTATTCTCCCTTTTAAGGGGTAGTTATTATTATTATTATTAAATAATTCATGTGCTACCTCAAACAAATGGGAGCTTATAAGCAACCAAAACAAACATAATGCCCTCAAGCCGACTGAGAACTAACCTTTACAAATACTCTATTCCAAGGTTGTGTCCCGTGCTAATAACACTGACAACACTTTACTTTGGAATAAAGCACACTTACATATAACGCATAGGGGGTTTGAAAAGGTCACACCGAAAGAATTGGAGTTTTCTAGATCAAAGATGAATTATGAAATTCTGATTACTAAATAGCTCGCTCGGAGGAGCTCGGTGGCGCAGCGGTAAACACGCTCGATCTGCGATTGTTGAAGTAAAGTAACTTTCGCAGAGGCCGGTCATAGGATGGGTGACCACAAAAAAAAAGTTTTCATCTCGAGCTCCTCCGTGCTTCGGAAGGCACGTTAAGCCGTTGGTCCCGGCTGCATTAGCAGTCGTTAATAACCACCAATTCGCACTGGGCCCGCGTGGTGGTTTAAGGCCCGATCTCCCTATCCATCCATAGGGAAGGCCCGTGCCCCAGCAGTGGGGACGTTAATGGGCTGGTGATGATGATGATGATTACTAAATAAAGACAGATCTAAAGGTTACAATAACGTTTTCTTTTTTCTATTTAACTTTAAATTTTAATAAAGAAAAACGCAATAATAATTGCGACATTTTGTCACTTTTGTGTTTTGTGTGCACAGTATACTTTTTCATACAAATTCCATAGGAATTTCGTGTTTTGACGTTTAGTAAAAAGCAACTAATTCGATTAGTTGGAAACTAGCCTACTGCTTCAATGTGGCCTTTTTAACCCCCCAGAACGGAATTTCATCGGCTAAGTTGATTTAACTTTATAAAATGTTCATGTAATCAATTCTAAATTTTGTCACTTATTTCATCACGCAATGGATGTATCACTACCCTAATCGGGATTATAGTCGTGGGTTGTGGTTATGTTGTAGCGATTCTAACATGACACAGGGCTGCTAAAGTCGGTCAACGACATTACTGTTTTTGAAAATTAACTAAGTAATCCCTATACAAACATAGCCGTTAAAACACCAGTCGTGTATACAAGAGGCATATAACGAATCCTGTAGTTTGTTTCGTCTGTCTACCCCAGTGCGGCGGCGGTGTGGTAGAGCTGCATCAAGGCTTGCACGTGGAGCGGCAGGCAGGACAGGCGGTCGTGGGTGCTGCCGTCGAGGGCCAGCCACGAGAGAGCGTTGTAGCCTTCTAGTACGTATCTGGAAAGATAATGTGGATTTGTTATGTTGGGTGGTGTCGTTACTTGAGCCATGTCAACGGCCTTTAGCGACTTAATAATAACCCTAACTGTATGGGACATACCTAATAGTCTACCATTTATGGTCAGTCACATCTCTAGCGCGAGCAAACCAACGCGTCTCAATATTTGGATCTTGTAATTTAATATAATATCCTAAGTGGGAACCACAAAAGTCACTTTCTAATCCCTAGTTTGGTTAGGACATTACAGGGTGATCACCTGATTGTCCGAAAGTAAGATGATCCGTGCTTCGGAAGGCACGTTAAGCCGTTGGTCCCGGTTACTACTTACTGATGTAAGTGAATAATCGTTACACGAGCCATGTCAGGGGCCTTTGGCGCTAACTGGTATTGGGCGAGTCTCGAGATCCTACCCCCTTTGGGTCTTTGAAATGGCCCTAAGCCGCTAATGAGTAAAGGGGGAGAGCGCATGAGCTTCTTGCTCGCACTTATGCAACCCTGTGCGTTAGTCTTTTGTTTTGTATTTTCCTGTTTGTGCAATAAAGTATTTATGTTATTTTACGTGTTATGCGACACACGGTAAGAATGACATCGGGACGTGATTGTGGTAGTGTTGTTGTGTGGTAAGCGAAAGTTGACGGCAGGGCTGGCAGAGGAAGACCTAGAAGGACTTACATTGACCAAATTGGAGATGTCCTTAGAAAAGGTTTAGTACGATCTACTCTGAATCGGCGTGCGTGTATGAAGCGATTGATGAATGTGGAGGAAGCAAGAGTCGGGATCGAAGCAAATGGAATTCTAGTCTCTGCTTACCCCATTGGGAAACGGGCGTGAGTTTATGTATGTACGTAGGTACTATTGTGTGTTTGTGGTCTTTCTATCTATATTTCGATGTGCGTAATTCGATGCTTTGGAATAAACCTTGGTTGCTGGGTTCTTGAAAAAGTGTAATCACATAAATGCCACACCCCAGACACTCCATTCAAAAATGTATATGTGTGTTGTGTATGCAGGTATGTACCTGAGCACGTCGGTGGTGGTGGTGGAGTCGAGCGGGTGCGCGTTGTGGTCGCGGCGCTGCGGCGCGGTGAGCGAGGTGAAGTCGTCGGAGGCCTGCAGGCTGCCGGCGTGCAGGTGCAGCGCCGTCTTGAGGAAGGCGGGGCAGGCGTCGCGCAGGTGCGAGCAGCCCGCCCACCACCAGCCCGGCATGGCGCCCAGCGGGGCCGTCGACACCAGGTAGCCCAGCGCCAGCGGCTGCTGCAGCACAGTGCCCACTTGTTCCTGGAATTGACAATTCCTTATTAGTGCTGTATTTTTTTTTACTAAACCGCAATCCTCTCTGGATCCTAAAGCCTGCGTCCAGCAGTGGAACGTATATAGGCTTTTTATGTTGTATCTCTTTATGGTAGCCGAGACAGCAGGGCGTTGCGCTTTATTGCGCTAGTGGCCTTTGCACGATGAGGCTGTGTGCTTTATCTGTTAAATTCCAACATAATCTACACAGACAGTCTTTGAGTAATCCGTAAATAAATACTGTTTACCGTAGTTTCCCTGCTAATTATATCTAGCTGCTGAAAATACTAGAATAGCAGCCTCCATGGTCTCAAGAGGGGCCCCCGGGTTCGATTCCCGTTGTGAGACTGTCTTTTGTTTGGCTAGGCCATTGCAGGTTGAATCACATGGTGGTCCCGGGCTACTAGCCCAAACACCACCAACCTACACTGGAGTATGCTCCATACCCTCTTCGGTTCCCTCCGGTTGATTGAGGGAAGACATGTGCCCAGCAATGAGACATTAAGTTTAGGCATCTAGTTCTCTTTAAAAATATATCTTTTATGTTTCCTCACCGCAGTATGGTCAGCGTGCGCATGGCTGGCCACCTGGTGTTGCCTCGCCGGGCTGCCGTCTCTGACGTCATCGTCGTCGTGGCGGCGGGGGGAGGCCCGCGGGGAGCCCGGCGCCCACGCGAACATGTCCCCCATGAACAGGTCAGTCATGTTCTCCTCCCCCATGTCCTCGTCGACCATGTCCACGTCTAGGAACATGTTCATGTCGTTGTCCTCGCCGTTAGCCATCGGCGGCTCGAACGGCATTTGGTTTGACTGCAATGGAAGTTAGAAAATGTAAAATTGTAGCCGCGCGTATTTAGAAATGCTAGTTCAATACGTCCTCGCTGGCCGAGACGAACTGGAGTAGGATTTCCAAGCGATAAACGCTCGTAAACCCTACTCCAATACGTCTCAGACGGTGGCGAAATGGAGAAGGATTTCTAGGTTAAAATGCGTTAAAATGTGCTAGAAACCCTCATTCTACTCCTCAACCGATACTTTAGTGCAGAAGCAAATATAAAAATAATTATTTCTTGATAATGTATAGAATTATATTGCTAGATCATATGTCTGTTACCCCCTCCGGTTGATTGAGAGGAGGCCTGTGCCCAGCAGTGGGACGTATATATAGGCTGTTTATGTATGTATGTATGTATGTCTGTTATCCAAATTAGAAAGTTAAACGAAGGCAAGTCTATACAGCGCCATATATTTATTTTAGGGAACGTAATATGGAAGGTCCCTGAACTGTCAAACATAGCTGGCGGGGATTAGGTTAGGATATTATACATCTCTGCACCCGGGAATACAACACCTGTAATACTGCTGCTGTAATGGGGAAACGGAATAACGCTAGGAAAATGTTGTTGTGATTATGACGTCCCGGACTTGGAAGACGTCCCATGCACGTCGAAGTTATTATTATTATATATTTGCCTTCAATTATTTTACTTGAGCTATCTTGTATATGGAAACATGTAGTTTACTTTTGTTTATTGCGTAAAATGGCTATACTAACCTGCGTAGTAGCAGAGGTAGGAAACACGAGTATATGCGTGGCGGTGACGTCTCTAGGGGTGTGCAGGTGCGACTGTATGGAGGCTTGTGAGAACCTCTCGTCGGGCGTGAACCTGTCGGCCATGAGCCGCAGGCAGGGGTCGGGCTCCGTGGACACCAGACAGGCGCTCAGGATGCACGGCGCGTTGCTGGGGTACACCACCGAGCACGCTGTACATATCTCGCGGAGCACTGCCGACGCTCTGGTCAAGTTCTTGCGGGATAGGAGCCAGCTCCAGCCTGCAAGTAAGTTAATTTTTAAATTTACCTATATAGTAAGGCCAACCAGACAAGATAAAAAACGTAAACAAGCGGACCATTATTGAATTACATTGCGATAGCCAGGGATTATTATCTCTGTCCTTATCATTCGTAAGCGCAGTTATGGCGTCAGTTGGTGAACGACAGCTGTTGTTGTGTGTTTCGTTGCCTTACTAGTAGTCTATGTAGTTGTAGATTTTTATAAAGTTAAGCGTAGAATAAAATAGCCCAGTCGGTAGAGTAGCCCAGTCGGTAGAACGCTTGCCTCTCACTTTGATGTCGCAGGTTCGAATCCAGCACAGGCCTAAACCAATCATTGTCGAATTTGTTTTCGATTTCATGTTTGGATCATCACGTCAATGCGCATTTTGCGAAGATGACGTTTCGTGAATCTGCGTCAATACCGACGAATGTAAATTTGTTTTACCTTTGAGCTCGCCATGTCCAATGCGGCCGAGTCTTCCAACCACGAGCCTCCAGGGTTGCGCGGACTGGCTCATGACGCCCAGCGCCCAGTCCAGCAGCTTTGTAAGCCCCAGTCGCCGCGCCGGCGCCGATCGCCGCCGACGAGATCTGAAACAGTGCCGGTTTACATTGAGTTACATTTGAGATAGTAACCTACGAGGGCAAAACTACAACATTTACGATTGTTGAGCGGTAGTGTTATCTACCCACCATAAGTACAAGACTTGTGTCTTGCACAACCCACTTCACACCAAAAATCGTAATCTTACCGTGTGCCGTCTAACGCATAAATTGAACTTGCTTTCCCCTTACTCCTTACCGGCTCACGTTACGGGTATTTAGACTAAAGTAAGACCCAGAGGGGGTGAGGAAAACTAGCTCGGCTCCTAGTACGAATTGGTGCGGGGCGGGGCGGAGAATAACGTTCTGTACTTTATTGTATGCATAGGTATAATAGGGTCTTCTTCTTATCGTGTGGGTTATGAGGTGGAATACCAACCTCATCAACCCTGGATAATAGGAGTAGCGAAACGTCATTAACGGAGGTCAAAAAAGAAGACTTTCTCTTCTACCGAGGAGGTGACCTAGGCCCCACAGGTCGTACAAACTGGCAAATGGGTTGGCTAGGACCGACACCACCAACCGGTTGGTTGGTTATTTGGGTACTCCTTTGGGTGGTGGAGCAGCATGGTTGATTCAAAACTCAACCCAAAGTATCTTTATTCATTAGGTACCATAGTTACACTTTGTCAATTTTTACATAAATATATTTTTTCAAACGTTTCATCCGCCTAAAAAGATTCAGAGAGATGTTAGAGCTCACAACCTGTATAGCCGAAGAAAAGTAGCAGCTGCAAGAAAAACCTCGGCGGATGGTCCATACAGGCTCTAGTGGATTGAGGAGGCTAGCGCCGAGCAGTGGGTAATGTACCTGGGCGGCACGTGTATGTTGATGGCGTGCGTGTCGAGCAGCTCGCCGCGCGCGTCGGTGGCGGCGGCCAGCAGCCAGCGCTGGTCGTGCGACAGGCAGTACGACAGGAACAGCGTGCCGGCGCCCGCCGCGCCGCCGCCGCCCGCCTGCCCCCACGTCTCCGCCACCTCCTTCAGCGCGCGCGGCGGCGCCAGCACCCACGCCGGCGAGAACAGCTTGTACGGCGCGCGGTTCTTTTCCTGCAATCAACAATTCGTGATGAACTAGTTGACCATCTAGTTCCGCCCATACAACACAGATGGCGCTTACAACGAAACTGTGCGGAACATTCGTTCGTAAATCTCCACTCAAGTAGAGGCACTGCAGTACAAGTATGTATGTAGGTTTTCTATTGATAACTTGAATTTCATTTGTATTCTTTTGATAACTTGGAAGTTGCTTTCGTAAGTATGAAAGATTTTTGGTAATTGAAAGTTCTTACAGATTTCGGGTACGAGTTGTGTTTGTGTGTTATTAACCGACTTCAAGAAAGAAGGTTAATTTCCATTTTTGGTTTGTCTTTTTTCGCAGATCTTTACACTTACGTCTTTGGAGTTGATGAAGAGGTTGGCGGTGGCGGCAGTGCCGAAGCCGGTGAGCGACTTGCCGTTGGCGTGGTGCTGCAGTAGGCGCCGCGCTGAGCTGAACACACTGAAGGCTAGGGCTCGGAGCTCCGCTGCCAAGGAGCCACCCCAGCCCCACGTCTCGCACACGCCTTCTAGGGAGATTATCTGCGGATATCGAGATAGGTAAGATTTTATAGTAACAAGTAAGAAAGAAAACAAATATATATTAGGCTGCTTTTTCAGCAACAGGTAAAATTATTGTGGTTATAAATAAGTAAGACAACAACAGTAAAAAACCACGTGAGTAGAAATCAAATATTTTAAAGGTTTGCAGTGCCAAAATGAGAAAATAGAATACAAGCAAAAAGTATTTTATCCGTGTCGGGAATTGCTTCTGTTTGGATTTTCTTTTTTTCCCAGCCCATGATAGTTTTTTTATGTGTAAATCAAGATTTCAACTAAATTTCAACTAAAAGACATAAAATTGTAAGTAGTGTGTGCGTGTGTCCGTCCCCGCACCTTGACGAGCGGGTTGTGGTGGTGCAGGTGGTCGTGCAGGCGCGCGGCCAGCCGCAGCAGCGCGTGCAGCGCGGCGGCGCGGTGCGCGCGCGCGCCCGGCGGCTCCACCACGTACACCACCAGCGCCGGCGCCGCCGCCTCCTCCTCCGACCACGACCCGCCGCCTGGGGGAGGCACAACTATTACACGCCGAAAATGCAGGTTATATATCCTTGATAACTTCTCTTGCTTCCTCTACATTCATAAATGCAGGTGATGAAGCTTTAAAAGGACGAATATAATGCAAATATGGGGATTTTTTTTCGTCTCATGAAAATTACAGGTAACGCTGTGAGTTATAGAATACAGAAAGTTATATCATCAATACATTATAATAATATAAGATAGTCTGTCATCAGTATGTTTCAGGCTCGAATACTACAAAATGGAATTGCGTGCGGAACTTATCCAATGATTAGTACATGTATACGTCCCACTGCTGGGCACAGGGCTCCCGTCATGAACCAATATACCAGTGATATTATACAGATAGTCCAAGCATCATTGATAAGCGGATCCAGTTTTTATGTCAGGGAGAATCACCAGGTCGCAGACAACCTATATCCGTAGAGAATTGGATAAAATTGCAGTGACCCATGACCCAACCTGTTGCCCAGGGAATCATGACTCCCATGATGCACTGCATTGAACATACACAAGCATTTGGTAATTTAAACATTGTATGTTACCTCCAGGAGTATTATTGGGGTTCCCAGGCGTAGTGGTGGTGCAGTTGGCAGTACTCTCCTCCTGGTCGCTCTGGCTGGACGGCGTGGGCGGGTGGTCGGGCGTCGACGGCGGCCGCATGGGCGACGGCTGCGGCCTCTCCAGGTGACTCGACTTCTCACTCTCCACTAGACTCCTATCTAACCCAAGATTCGCTAACTGCGGCACTAAACTCGTCCTAAAAACAAGTAAGTTCATTTTAATATTTTGTTAATCAGATAACAGCAGAAGTTTCTTCTACTTTCAACAATGGTTAAAGACAACCAATCCAGATTTTGCCAATCTAGATTTTTATGTCACCCTTGCGTCAAAAATCTCGTTCTTACTGTCACCTTACCGCATAAGTGTGAGCGAGACAGACATGCACACTCTTCCCTTTATTCCTTAGCGGTTTACGGCCATTTAGACTAAGCTCGGAGGCCGATACGAATTGGTGCCGGGCGGAGTGCATTAGAACTATTCTATGCCGAAGCTTACCTTAACATTTCTGCGTAAGCTTTCAGGTACTCTCCTAATCTACCAGGCGGTAGTTCACCAGTCCACTCTTCACAGTTAGCGTCACGTGTATTTTCATTGGGCATGGTTCTGACCAGGCCGTCTTTAGCTAGCCGCGTGATGGGCTGGTGGCGGCCAAGACGGCAGGACTCGTAGACTGTTGATAGTTCTCGGAAGAAGGTCTTCAGAGGGTCAGTGAGGGCCTCGCAGTCCGCTGCTAAGACTACGTAGGCCACGTCGCGGCAGTACGAGTAAGGTTCCAGGGATAAGCGCTCCCAGTGCCGTAGGGCGTACCTGGAAGAAACATAAATGGTTACAGGTTGGTGGTGGTTATGGTTAATGGTTATGGCAAGTAAATTTAGTCCATTTAGACTAAAAATAGAAATCAAAAGCTGCACATCCACTTGAGCAGAACGTCCTGCACATCATCGCGCCTTCCCGTCTTACTTCCACTGGATATGACTTAGGATATGTGTGTAAAAGATGAGATGAACGGACGACGAATACATGTGGGGCCCTAGAGAGGGAGGGTAAATCTGGCCATCATCGTTTCTAGCTTCCTAGCGTTTCGTACTGTCGGTACAAGAGATATTTTGTGAATGATTCCGAAAATTTTACAGGTTGGTGTTTTTCAATGATAGTATAAGCACGTACGGCGAGAGTGAGATCCAGTCCCGGTCGTGGCCCACCAGCAGCGGCGGCACGGGCTGCGGCTCGCACAGGTCCTCGTTGCCGCGGCCCGCCAGCCGGTGGAACTGCCGCCACGTCAGCGGCCCCGTCACGCCGTCCCACATGCGCGCGCCGCAACACCGCTTCTGGATCGCGTCCTGATCACACAGAAAAGTTAGTTGACATTTATTTATAACTAGCGGCAAAAATGCTCGTATTCCCTAATGGGGTGGGCAATGCCACAAGTTCACTTGCAGCCATTACGAAGTCATAAGATGGTGGTGAACCTTAAACCCACACACACCATTTGGACAACGTCGTGTAACCATCAGTGCTACTTACTGGGGCAAGAATAGGAAAACTAGTTCACAAATAGAGCATTATCTCATTTTCACAGGGTCCGCTAAATATCTGAACATAGGACAGATACGGTTTTAAACAGAAGCTACTGCCTGTCTTTCCATCCCGCAAAGGGAAAATCAGTCCAATACAGTTCACTCAAATAGCACCTAATCTTGGGTAAGACAGAGGTAAATCCATCGCAAGACGAACTGAGTACCCGCACTTCACAGCTTTCTGTTAGACCTACGTGATAGGTGGTGAGCCGGATCGTCTATAACGGTCGAGCGCCATTGTTTGTTTGTGTGCGTATATACACTTCTCATCAAAAAAATCGAAACACTTCCGTTTTCATTGTTTCTGTCCGAATTTAACACAAAAAAGAATTCATACGATGAAAAAAAATACATAAATGTACAGCTGGGCAGTTTGGCCATTACAGTAATAAGCGAAAATTCTAAATTCAAAATTAGAATTTCATTTGTTTATCTTATAAACGAAATGAATCACTGTTTTGAGACAAATGTGTGTTTAGGGTTGGAGTACATTTAGCGTTTAAAAACTAAAAATTGGCGCCTATCCTTATACTTTTTGTTTTTTATTTCAATACTGTGACTTGGGACGTCTGAAAAAAGGTTTTTTTTCTAAAACGTATGGATACTTCGCCCACAGAAGCCGCCCAAGTTGTGGCATTGCTGGATTCTGGCCTTAGTCAGCGTGTTGTGGCTGCAAGACTGCATCTAAGCCTGTCATCTGTTCATAGAGTCTATAAACGTTATCGGGAGACTGGTTTGTTCACGCGCCGTTCAGGATCTGGCAGGAATCGGGTCACTTCTGAGCGAGATGATCGATTTATTGTAACAACTTCTTTAAGAAATCGACGCCTTAACGCTTTTCAACTGCAGCAGCGGCTTCGTGTTGTACGAAGGGTGGCTGTAAGTGACTCTACAATTAGAAGAAGGTTGAAGGATCGTGGACTGGTACCGCATAAGCCAGCAAATGGGCCGAAATTAACTGCAGACCATCGAAGAGCGCGCCTTAACTTTGCACGTGAGCACCTAAATTGGTCATACCTACAGTGGAGCAAAGTTCTCTTTTCTGATGAGTGTAAAATTATGCTGTATGGTAACGACGGAAGGAATAAGGTCTACAGAAGAGACGGAGAACGCTATGCACAATGCTGCATTGAAGAAAAGGTCAGCTATGGTGGCGGTTCGTGGACGGTTTGGGGAGGAATCAGCGCCGACGGTAAGACAGAGCTTGCTTTCGTGTCTGGGCCACGTCTGCCTGCACTAAACTGTCATCGGTACGTCGAAGAGTGTCTCGAGCCTCATGTGATGCCCTATGCACATTTTATTGGCAACGGCTTCATATTCATGCACGACAATGCTAGGGCTCACACCGCGGGCGTCGTACGAGATTATCTTAACGAAGTCGATATCTCTATTATGGAATGGCCAGCAAGAAGCCCGGACATGAATCCCATTGAACATCTGTGGGATGAATTAAAGAGACGAATTCGAGCAAGAGATCCTGCCCCAGAAACACTTAGCCAGCTGCAAGATGCAATCCAAGAGGAATGGGACAATATACCACAGCATGTGATCGTGACTCTCATCCGATCGATGAAGAACCGTATGGAAGCAGTAATTAGAGCTCGGGGAGGGAATACAAGTTATTAAATAAACGTTTTTTAGCTTTTTTTTTCATTTACGTGTGTTGTTTTATCCATTTCCTTTATACTCCATACGGAATAAAAATGACTCATTTAACAAAATACGAAACCTATGAAAAATTCATTTAAATTTAGAACATTAACATTAAGATTTGATAAGCTCATATTACTCACTATTAAACGACATTTAACATTTATTCCTAAATGTACACATTTTTCTGATAATCCTGACAAAACGTAAACTTGCAAGGTGTTTCGATTTTTTTGATGAGAAGTGTATAAAGTGCGTACCTGCAGCAGCGGGCGCAGGCGGCGCATGAGGCGCACCACGTCCCGCGAGGAGCGCGGCGCGCGCGCGCCGATGAAGGGCCAGCGGTGCACGGCGCCCGCGCCCGCGCCGCCCGCCGCCGCCCGCAGCGCGCGCGCCGCCGCCAGCCCGCCGTCCGAGTACCTGCGGCGAGGGCACGTCAGCCAGGGCACGTCTCTACATGTAGCTTACGCCGACGCACGCGACGTCACTTATATCGCGGCGCAATCGGTGTTAGTGTTGTTACGTTATGTTAGTGGGCCAAGTTATCTGCATTTACTCTTTAAATTTATCCATTGCTGTTTGTTGACTACGTAAGCCAACCTTACTCCTTCCAGGAGGTAAAAACCTCCTGGGGTTGTCATAGGCTTCACGGGGCGACCCCATTCCTTTGAGGATTTCAAACCCGTTGTGCTGTCCCTCGCGGCAAAAGGGGAGAGGCAATTTCTTCTGATCAAGACAGCCTCTGTAGAGTGGACTGTTATTATTCGGAGATCTTACAGGTTTAAGCGAAGCAAGCAGTCGAAGAATTAAACTCTTAAATGTCACGCAGCTGGCGTGACTTATATCGCAAGCTTCGACCAACAAACAGTCACGTTAACGTAAACAGTATCGAGATTCAAAACATAATGATTCAAATATTTGGTAACAGGTTAAAGCATTCAACAGGATATACTCACTCGAGCTGATTGAGCCGTAGTTCGTCCGGCGGTCGCTGCTGCGCGACGAGTGAGGCGGCGCGGGTTAGGGCCGAGGCGGCCCCGGCGGGCGGCGCGGCACACGCTGCCAGCACCACGGCCGCCACGTCGCCCAGACCACAGTTGCGGCGCTGGTTACGCGCGCCCGGTTCTTCTGCTAGACCCGTGATTTCCATCTCGTCCTGGCGAGGTAAGTACATGGTTAGTAAGTAGATATTAGATAGAGAGAGACCCTAGTACAGTTTGACAGTATTATTATTTCATTCTAAATTCACGAATTTAGAGTTAGTTATTCGATACTGTGTTTAGTGCTGCTAAGTCGGATTTGCAATCTAGAATCGATCATGTTGCTGCCGTTAAAGGTAGTTTCGAGACATCTAACTGAGTAGTTCCTCTAGCCAAAAGTAGACTAGATGAAAAAGAAAAAAACTTTTCGATACTCTCGCCAGTTCAAAAGGCTGAAAGTTGGAGTGGCTGGCGTCGATAAACGCCATCTATGTAATACATGCAGAACTAGTAGATCTGCGACGTGTAATTCTTAATAATTTTTTTTGTCTCTAGGCCATTTACCTCATAGAAGAGTCCAGCGCGGTGTGCCAGCCGTCGGTTGACGATGGCGCTGAATCCACAGGAACACCGGGAGGGTTCATCGTCTGCCGCTGGAGCTTCCTCGTCGCCCCACGCGCCAGCTAGATATGTCGCCGCGTCTGCGCCTCGGATGTTGCCTACCACCTTTAAGTGGAAATAAAGTTTGTTATTATGCTGGGCTAAGTAGCCCAAATGCCTTGCAGTGGAGCAGAGGTGCCCAGCAGGTGAGAGGTATATAGGCCGGTTATGTTATTTATTATTTAGATTACCTCGATCGCAAAGGTTTGTGCTTCGCTTTAAGTAAGATACCCATTTACCAAAGCGTCGAAACGAAAGTAGAGGAGCAAAAGCGTGCTGAATCGACCAATTACAGCGCGCGAGAGCGAGAGAAAATCAGGAGGAGGAGGGGTTCTTCTGGTGGAAACTCACCTTCAATTCCCAGTCGGACTAATTTTGCGAACGGAAATCGCTTGGCTTTCAATCAATTATCACTTTTTCTTATATTTGATAGCAAAATTGTCCTAAGACGTAATCTAGGTGGCGCTTCGAGAAATTGACTTTTATACCTTAGGCCGGTTTGAGATATGGCATGACGAATTGGACGCTTGCCGGAGGGACTGGCCGGAGTACATAATAATACCACGTCACCGAGTTTCCTGTTACACCAACATTTCTGTTCGTTTGTGTTTCGTTGTTTCTGTCCAATGGAATGTTGGAGCCTATTTACCTTAGGTCCAGCATTGCAGACACAGAGCGTGCAGCTGTCGAAGTTGTGGTCTCGGAAGACGTTGAGCACAGTGTCGGCCAGCAGCACGTTGAGTAGCAGCGGGCAGGCGCGGCGCGCGCGCTCGGGCTCGGGCTTGCGGCGCGGGGAGGCGGGGGAGGGGGAGGGCACCGAGCGCGGCGCCGCCGGGCCCGCCCCCGCCGCGGCCCCCGCGCCCGCCGTCGGGCAGCTGCGCCGCTGCGGCGCCCGCGCCTCCGCCGCTGGGGAGCTTGACCGTTTCACTCCTACAAGGAAACAATTTGAAGCCGTAAGACCGAATGTTCTTTTAAAATCTAACCCCATTGTGTAACTGTGTCTGGAAATTTCGGCCTTAGCGTGTTAAGATTTTTAAGTGTCTATTTATGAGAGAACAAAAATTAAAACAAAAAAATAACTCATAATGTTAATGGGTTGCATATGCCGAAACAAACGAGCAGCCAGAGACAAATAGGTATGGCCTCCGTTCCCCCATTGGCGGCTTAATTCGAGAGATTTTTACTCCCTTGTACCCTCTTGATGTCATTTGTTTTGTTTTCTCTTTTTGAATTGTTCAAGCCCCTGACTCTTTTTGAATTGTTGATAAGGTGACCCCACTAGGTGCAGCGTGGACTCACCGTGTGCGCGCGGCGCCGCGTCTGTGGCGCCGGCGTCGTCGCGGTCCCGCTTGTCGTGCGGCCGCGGGCGGTACACGGCGTGCGGCGGCAGCGTCACGGCCGGCAGCAGCTGGCTGGGCAGCGTGCTCAGCGGCGCGTACTTGGACGATCCCACGTATTTGTACATCGTGGGCGGCTTGAACACGTACGACCAGTCCTGCGTACGTACAAATTAGTTTTTTCTATAGATCATTCTTCGGATTAAGTTACATATTACCTCACGAATACATCCCAATTGGTATCCCAATTGGATTGAGCGAACACTTATCGTGTGGGTTGTGTGTGAGGTGGATTTCCAACCCCGTCAACCCAACACTTTATCATCAGCAGTCAGCAGTTACATCCTTCTTTACTTTAGAGCTTTAAGAAAATACATTTCTGCAAAGCAGTGATGAAGTTTCGCTTTGGAAAACCCTATCGTCTTTCTTTCTCTGCCTTATTGAAGAGGCGGAGAGTAAAAAAGAAGCCTTCGTGAATTCCAGGTTACCTCGATGGGGTCGGGCGGCGGCGAGCCGGCGTGGCGGTGCGGCAGCGGCGTGGCGTCGTCGGGCAGCGTGAAGCCGGGCGAGGGCTGCGCGTGCGCCTCGAGCGAGGGCGGCGTGGGGAACATCTTGCTGAGCTCCTCGGCGCGCACGCAGCGGCCCAGCCCGCCCGCGCACCGCTCCTCCACTGACTTGTTCGAGTCCGGCGGCGTTTGTACTTGCAGCTGGGAGTAACAATGAATATATCATTCATTATAGGGGTACGTGTAAATAATTATTCTTTTTAATTACTACTAGTTTGTCCGTATACTCGAAAAGGCAGAGGTGTAGACACTCCTCGCTAGCTATGCTAGTTCCATGTTATAGGGGCGAGCCAATATTGCATTAACTAGGGACGGAAACCACGTGACATCAATTATTTATAGCATAACAGACAGACGTCATAGAATATGCCGATATTCCCTTCCCGCTACCAATTACTCCCGAACAATGCAAAAAGAGACATAGTCGTAAGACCGCATGTTCTTTTAAAATCCAAATCACATATCGAGATATGTGCTTTGGATTTTAAAATGCCGAGGCATTACGAGGTTTTTTAACCTAAGAATGTACTATATGTAATCCAGTTACTTATTTAATAGTAATAGGTATAGAAGGGCACACTCACAAGTCTTACCGTCTCATCCCCACTGGCCGCGTCATCAGAGTTGTCGAATATTTGGTCAAGGTCTTTCAGTGTGGCGCACAGGCCGTCTGATGTGAACAGGTTCTTGTACTCTTTTACATCCTCCTGCAAGATAAAAGACGTTTGGTTAATACAGTACAGGGTTCCTAACATAAGCCCAATATCCCAATTGCGATACTAAGTACCCACGCCTCAATGAGCTTTCTGTTAGACAAATGGAAATGGAAAGGTGTGGTGAGCCGTATCGCCGTCTATAAAATCGTCGTCTATCGTTTATGGTCAGATTTATGGTCAGTCATCTGGGAGTTTTCGTTACGGTGTCACTAACACCCTTTATATTACTAACATGATGTTCGTGCTTAAGGTCGGGCAGCGCGTGGTCGAGCATGGCGGGCAGGTTGGTGTGGTCGTGACCAGCGTAGAGGTCGTCGGCCCCGCGTCTCCCCAGCGCCAACTCCTCGTGGAACCAGTTCTCTTCCGCCTTGAACCGCTTCACCGGGTGCTCCAGCCTGGGGAAATTGCGATATTAGGTTGTGATTAGTGCTCTGAATGTGATGAATTGGGATTATAAATGGCAAATAAATAAGACTCAAAAAATAAGGTGTTTTCTTTTTAGGAAAAGATAAGAAACTGAAAATAATGATGATATGAATAGATTTAGTAATTTAGGTTTATCTAAAATCTTTATATTTCAGAAGATATATTTATGCCAGTAAGCAAGGTGCTTGACAGACTAGATTGAATCATCTGACCGCACCGCATCGCAATTTCCTATGGTTCTTTTCTGTCAGTCAGAATTGTCAGCTAGAGCGATAAAGAGCGGGAGTCAGTCATGACCCCGCCGCGTGCGGTCGTGTTATCTCGCTCTAGCAAATGAAGGATAGAATAGGAAAGTGCGTTTCAGGAAAGTGTTGCGAGTAGTATCGGAAAGCTATCAATAATTACTTTATTTGGCCTATCCTACATAATAAATGTAACCAAATAATGAACACAACAGTCGTAAACTCAAACTCTATTGTTGCGCATTTTGGTACTACTGTTGCGAGCAAAAGATCCACATCAACCAAACTTGCAGTCGATGCGCCCGTGCGCTCGCGGCAAAATAAAAATAAATTTTCACAAAATAATTCGAGTGTCGTCAAGCTGAAAGCTATTTGCATACCTGTGCGCCGAAGATAGCGGTGGACATACAAATTGATTAGTTCTCAGACACCAAAATTAGTTCACAAAAAAGTTATTTTCTTTTGTTTAGAAGTATCTTAAGGCCTTATTACACTACCAGATCCATCGGGGAAGCACTGTATGGCGAATTGGCTTCTTGAGAATTGTTGGGTAAGTATTTTAAAAAATAGAAACGCTTATTTTATACCTCTTAATTTATTTTATTTTCTCGAAAAAGATTTATATATAATAGAAAAAAAAACATATTTTTCTTCAATAATTTAAAATTTCAGGTGGTATTTTACAATAAACTGTCAAACATCTGTCATCGAAATCTGACAGATAGTTTGTTTATTTTGTGATATGTGACGTCACACGAAGCTCAATAGTTGCTGCCCGTGCACAACTGCAAGTAGCCAATTGTGGCCCTGTTCACCCAATGTTACATTGTTCAATCCCAACGCACTGGGCCCGACGGATTGGGTAGTGTATAAGACCTTTTTACCTCATTTCTCAGACTGATTCTAATAACCTTTGGTTTGAAGATTACACGCTGAATCATTTAAGTTTTGCCGTGATCATGGGTCACATTAAAACTTTGGTACATTACATGAGCCAAATTAGAACTTTGGCTTGATAACACAACAGATGAAGAAAATGATGATGAAAAAATGTGTTCCTGTGGGCCTTGCGAATATGTGTATGATGAACATGATAGATTTAACGATGATTAAATTCATATAAACTACACGGTTGACAAACGTCCGAAAGGGTTTTTATCTCGCTCTCAATACGCAAGAATCATACAATAAACAGCCTATATACGTCACGCTGCGTACAGGCCTTCCACCAATCAACCCGAGGGGGTATGGCCCACACTCCAGCTTGCCGCTCCACTGCGATTTGCATACGTAAGCTACATATTTAATAACTCATTGGTGCAAGTCCGGTCCCACAGTGAACACAGGGGGGTTAAAATGGCCACTTGCAATTTGAAATTTGCGCATATAAAAGTAAGTGCGCAATGTAATCAACTGTCAAACAGCAATATTGCTGTCTAAGATGAATTGCTTCGATGTGGCCATTTTAACCCCCCTGCGTTCACTGTGGTCCTGTGGTACACCGGAACCGGACTTGCACCAATGAGTTATTAACAATGAGTTATTAAATATGTAGCTTATTATGTATGCAAACCGCAGTGGAGCAACATGCTGGAGCGTGGGCCATAGCCCCTTCGGGCCCAGGACACAGGTTGAGGAATTATCATATACTCACCAAGCGTGCACGGTGGTGTAGTCGTACAGCATGTGTAACGAGTGCTCGTCCTCGAGCGGGTCGACGCGGCGCTCCGCCACGGGCAGCACGGGCCGCCGCGACAGCTCCGCAGGCGCCTCGGGGGCGGAGGCCGCGCACGTGGTGCCCGCCGACCCGCTCAGCGGGGGGGAGTCGCCCTGGAGTATACGGTTTGTTAGTCGATCATGACTTACGATTGAAACAAAATTCGACCTTAATATTACTGTCTTATGTGCTGACCACAAACCATTGTTTTTGGCATACAGAACATATTTTTTTTACGTTCATAGTTACGTTTAGTTCCTATTTTGATTATTTTTTAAAATTATTTGTGTGTGTGTTCGATATAACAAAGAAAGGTAGTTATAGTACAGTTATAGAATAAAGAATAATACTGCGCCCGCGTCTGCACAAAATCGTATCGGGCGTCCACATCACCTCTGGGTCTTACGTTAGTCTCAAATGGTCGTAAGCCGCTAAGGAATGACGAGGAAAGCGTGCGAACTTTATCTCGCTCGCACTTACACGTTTCGCGTCTCACGGTACGCATTTTTGTATGGAGTGTCCAGGTTATGCTAATATTATAAAGAGATAATGTTAATAAGTTCGTTTGTAAAAAGTAATCTCTTCTCTTCGTGAGAGATTTTTTTTTTGTAAGGTGCGTGGTTACCTGGTGGTAGAGCTTGGTGGTCTGCGGCGCGGAGGGCGGCGCGGGCGTGGGCGGCGCGTGCGGGTCGGGGGTCGGCGCCGGCGTGTGCAGCGCCGCCGCCAGGGACGCCGCCTGCGGGGGCGAAGGGTTTTAACACGGGCTTGGCCCTTATTTTTGAATCGCTCGCATTCAACTCGCGTGCGAAAATATGTACCTGTCTCATCTTGCAAATGAAAAATTCTGATCCGTTACGTCTTCTATCGTGTGGGTTGTGAGGTGGATTACCAACCTCATCAACCCTGCTGTCAGGATTATTAATGAACCGCCAAAGGCCCCTGACATGGCTCATGTAAGGACTACTTAACGTGCCTTCCGAAGCACGGATCATCTTACTTACTAACTAAACTAGGGATCACAAAGTATTTTTTGTGGTATGTCCCCACCGGAATTCGAACCCGGGACCTCCGGATCGGGAGCCCAACGTTCAACTATTGGACCACGAAGGTCGTCATGCGCTACGTGAAATTTCGAACGTGAGTTGAAGGCGATCGATTTAAAAATAATTTGTATTGTATTAGATGACGGGCATCGTCTGATGTCCGTTGCTGTATGAATGAGTATAAGCTGGGGGGGATACCTGGAGTTGCGGCAGCGCCTGCGCGTGCGGCGAGGGTGGCGGCGCGCCGGCGGAGGAGGGCGCGGAGCCCGCCTGCGCCGGCGACGCCGCGCCGCAGCTGCCGGGGGAGCTGGCCGCCGCGCCCGCCGGGCCCGTCCTGCGGGACACCAAAACATCTTACATTCAACTGACCAATATCGCTCGACGGAACCATTTGGGAGATTGGAGATGTGCCAGACAAGGGTAGATGGACAAATAAAAAATAATATATATTTTTTTAAATATATATTTTGCCTATCTATAACATGAGATAGGTCCAAAAAACGGATAATTGTGTATTTCCGCAATCGAAACGTTTTGTGTCTAATTTAAATCATGATATTTTAAAAAAGTTCTATATTTCCGAAGAAATATGAGTAATACATAATAATTATCATGCCTGAAGGGGTAGGCAGACACGTATTTTACCAACTTGTCGACTGATTTCACACAAGCTATCTCCCATATTTAATACTCATTTTTCGAAATCCCTAGGAAACCAGACAATTCTGACAAAACTCCTCAAAAGCACATCTCCTATCTTCCAGGATCAAAGTATCAAAACCCCAAAAAAATCACAGACCAAGATGGCAATGTCTTCATACTCCCAATGTACTCCCAATGACTTGACCAGTAGGGTTCTTCCATGAAATTATCTCTGATATGACAAACGAGCGAGTTAGGGCCTCTAGATGAAAGGTAGATGTTATTATGTATATGAGATTTTGCCAACGCTGCTATATCACAACCAAATTGACAAGACAATTTTGTTTTAGACTTTGAAAAAGTAACCTTTTGATTTGGCCGGTTAGCCGTTGTGATAATACAGCGCATATATGAGCGACACTTGAAGTAATAAAGTCTAAAGCGATGTTGGTATTGAAATGGAAAGATTGAGCGACGTTAAGATATGTTCGGACGTCACACAATGATTAAATAAATGATTTTTGAACCAAGTATAACTTAAAGAGGGACTATCCAGGCTATGTTTACCAAAACTAATAGAGATGGGGTTGTTCAGTTTAAACGTCATAATTACCACATCATCCCCTTAGCATTATCATGTTTTTGTTTTTAACAGGGTCCGCTTACGTAACCTGAGATTTGACAGGCCCGGTTTTTTACAGAAGCGACTGTCTGTCTGATCTTCTAACCCGCGAAGGGAAAACCAGCCCAATACAGGTTAGGTCACATACCTCCGAAAATACATTTATCGGGAAAGGTCTCACGATGTTTTGTTTTTTAAACGTCATAATTACCTACGTATATTATCACATTTTTCGGATATATAATTATTCTAAAATACCATTTAATGCGAGAAGCATATAAAAATAATTGTTGCTTGATATTTGGATCACTTTATGTATAGAATTATGTTGCCACCTATATCGCTTCTCTTTATTTTGATCCAAATAATAATGGGTGGAAGATGTAATTGTGACTGGGTGTAATAAAAAGGCTCATCATTTATACCCGAAAACAAAGATGAAAGGTGCATTATGTCTGTTAATCGATGAAATTAGAAGGTTAAAAGAAGAAAAAACTGTATAACGCCATCTATATCGATTTTGAAGAACGTTCCCTGGAAAGTCCCTTATTAGTATAAAACTCTTGATTTCCATGATTCGTCAATGAAGTTTATAAAGTATTATTATGAAGGGTATAAAATATGAATCACAAAGATTATAATTATCAAATTGCTATAAGTAAAGACACAAAACATGCAATCTTATGACAGTCAAACATCCATTTCATGCGCTATAGTCTACAATGCAATAAATAGAAAATGATATAATATACCTAAAGGCATCATAACATGCGTATTGCGGGCATTGCATTATTTGTGGCTTGTCGCTTTATGGAGTTGTGTCAAGTGTGTGTGCGTAAGTATTTCAATATTCCAGAATATTCCAGAATTATTTAGGAAGAAATAGATTGAATTGTACTATTAACGTGAGTGACGTACAATTTGAGTAACTATAAGACGTCAAAGAAAAGATAACGAAGATAAGTTTAGATCAAGTACCAAAACGTTAAAAAAGCGTCTTATATCAAAACGTTACGTCCCAATTTGTCAAACTCGGCAAGTTGTGCGAAAGTCAAAATAGTGATTGGATAAGTGTGTAGGTGTGAGTGTGTGAGGGTGTGAGCGTGTGTACTACTCACGCCGGCCTGGCAGCGGCGCGGTGGGGGGGCAGGCTGGGCGCGGGCGGGCGCGGCGCGTGCGCGGCGGGCGGCGCCAGGCGGCGCGCGCGGCGGTGGAAGGCGGGCGGGCGCGCGGCGCGGCGCCGCCGCCACCTGCAGCACCACACGCTGCAGGCAAGCCCACACTTCTACCTCACCGAGCGCCGGGCGCACTACCTACGGTGTCGCGACCACCACCGACAAACCACGACGCGGCCCGCCAGTGCCGCTGCCCGACGCTCCCCTACTTGCAGCCTTTATGCGGAAGTCGAGCGGCATGCGCTCTCCCTCGTCCCTTGCCGCAGAACGTGTAAACGATGTAGACTATCGTCAACATTTACAGTGGACAGGGAAGTGGGCAGCGGCTGAATGCAAAGTGACCGTGTGGCATTATAACGCCAACCGACTCCGGCCCTGCCCTCCCGACATTACCTCGTCTCTGATGCTTCGCGCCGTAGATCAAACCGGAGCGAGGAATAGATATTGCATTCTGGTTTTGTCCCCTACCGTAATTCTCGTCGTAAGGTAAAAGTGTGAAAATAGCTTGCACGCGGCACAATACCACGTACGAGGAATCGATATAGTCAACGAACTTTCGACACGCATATTATTATAACAATAAATAAAAAAAACTTGAGACATCGATTCCTCAGACGTGTCCATATAATCCAGCGGATATATCCAAAGACACATTCGCTGGAGAAGCTACTGCATCCCTCTACTGCTTAAATTATACTACATATTATATTATAAACTAATATAAAACTGTATAAAACATTCACATACATAACATCTACCTATATCTACTCGGCGGCTACACCCTGTCGCTCTTTGCTACGCTTGAATTTCGTAAATCACAGTCAATTTATGTTGTAATCTTTGACTGTGATCCACGGAGTTCGAATTTCAAATGCATTTCAAAATATAAAAGTAAATAGATATTTCATACATACGTAGATGTAAATGCATGACACACATGTTCATATAACTACTTCTAGGCACCTAGCTACTTTTAACTTTGAGCGTGCGTCGATTAAATCGTGATAATACCGTATAAATTACCATGCAGTCAATATAGTATGTAATTCTCCCATGTTCGCAACATTGTTTTGCATATAAATCTTTATCTAACTTAACTTTCACTTTCTGGTCATATCTAGTATGGAAACTTACTCTCGAGTTTATGAGTTACTTTACGATCTCAATTTGAATTCTACGATGTAATTAATTTATACAGTGCGTTTGATTACGCTCATTAGTTTTTCCCGAAGTTTCGGCCGCAAATACTTATTTTTACCTTATAGAATATTAAGAGCCTTGGGCTCATGATCTAGAGGACTGGGTTCGATTCCCGGTGGGGACATTATTGAAATAACTTTGTGAGACTTTCCTTTGTTTGGTAAGGTCATAACAGGCTTGAATCACCTAATTGTCCGAAAAAGTAAAACGATTCCGTGTTTTGGGGGGCACGCTAAGCCGTTGGTCCCGGCTTTTAGTTATAATTATTAGCTGTAAAAAACATCTTCGCCGACTCGCAGTGTAGCAGCATGGTGGAATATCCTCCATACCCCCTCCGGTTCAGTGGAGGCCTGTGCCCAGTGGGACGTATATAGGCTGTTTATGTCATTTATGTAAATATGTATTACATAAATACGTATTGACCTGATCATAATAGGGTATTGACTGGGTCAAGGATTATAAAATGCTAATCTAGAAATAGAAGCTACTCTAACATGATCGAAAATCAATCTCATTTTACTTTTCGACGTATTTTTGTTGATATTTATGAATTAAGTAATGATCACGACGTTTTCGCTTCTATTGATGACGTCACAGGGCAGTATTTCCGTACAAACTTCAAAGAAAACTTTCGTAAAAAGTATTTCATTTGACTAGTTATCAAGTAGCCTATTATTTACTATATTGCCAAATAGTCCTTGCAAACAAATTCTTATTGTTATATTATTATAGACTGTCAAAAATTGGTGCAAGTTTAAGGGTGGTATTAATAAACTAATCTCAGTTGAGACTGCCCTCAATATCATGCTCAAGTCCCTGTTTTTATATAAGAACTGTCATATGATCTTGAGAGCAGTCTCAAAGCTGAGATTAGTTTATTAATACCAACCTAAATCTCGAATCCTGAATCAACGCACGAACATGTAGAACCATAAAACAGGACTTCCCACTTCCCACAGGACTTATCCTATCATTCTACCATATTATCACGTTTCCATCACGCGTACTAGCATTCAAGTATGTAGCGAAGAGGATGCACACTCACTTTGCGCAGGAGCAGGTGGTCTTCCTGGTGGGGTCGGTGAAGTCCTCAGCTTTCTCTGGCATCGGCTCCGTGTAGGATAGTTCCGGTGCCTGCAAATGACAGTAGAGACGTTAATTTTTCCAAGATCTGAACGTTTACAGGCGATGTCTCTTTCCAAGTGTCATTAATATGAAAGATATTATTATTAAGAGCTCGACCGAAAAGTGTCGGACGACGCTCAGTGGCTAGGCCCGCTACAAGGTGGACCGGCGATCTGGTGAAGGTCGCGGGAAGCCGCTGGATGCGGGCAGCGCAGGACCGATGGTCGTGGAGATCTTTGGGGGAGGCATATGCCCAACAGTGGGCGTCGTACGGCTGATGATGATGATGACGAAAAACGCCAACACGCAAGGATCGTTCCAAGCCCGTCTACAGTTACACTTTCAACTCGGTTGGACAGCTATTCTGCCTCCAATGTGACCGGGTGTTCAAAACCATGGTATAAGAAGACCAGGTATGCTCAAAAGTGACAGCTAACATTTCAAGGTTAGCCCAGCCGACGTCATCCGGCCCTGCGTTGCCATTTCGTAAAAAATAATTACCCACGACGCATGTTTTTATATTTACTTTGTAAGGAAAATTTGAACATTTAGTAAAATTTAAAGTTAATTAGACTTTTAATTTTTTTTTATATATGTGACAAGTAATAGTAATTAAATACATTATACAAATCCTACTCTAGTTCGTTTCGGCCGGCGGGGACGTATTGAACTAACATTTATAATTACGCGTCCGGGCTGTGTTAGCACTAAGTTTTGACTTATTTTTAAGGATTCTTATCCCGTGAAATATGGTGTCCCGGTATAAAAATTAAATATTTGTTAGAAAAGCAAAAGCCTTAAAACATTGCCCCTTAGCTCAAAGGTGACAAAGTGTAATGAATTCTTTCTTGATATAATGTTGGAAGTGTACTCAGAACTATCCGACTCTCAAGGACAGTTCTGTTTCCCCACTTCCGTTGAAAAATTTGATTTGTCAGACGGGTACGGGGTTAATCAATTTCATATTGGAAAATCATCGATTGAGGTCGTTGGGAGCGTGCGTGGAGGCGCGTACCTGGTGCGGCGCGGGCGTGGCGAGCGCGGCCAGCGAGCGCGCGGCCAGCGCCTGCGCGGCGGGCGGCGGCGCGCGCGGCGCCTCCATCTCCGTCACCAGCACGTACGGGCCCGGGTAGCGCATGCGCACCCCGCCGCACGACACCTGCGGCACCACAGCATCTTGATCTTATCCCATTGACAGTAAACATCGTACTAAACTTGATTCAAATTACATATATGTAACAGTACCGGTACAAGAATGAAAGAGATGAGACTTCTCTTTCGCACTAGACGCTATTATACTACGCTTGTTGAACCATGGTGTAAGTTGGTGTGCAAAAACTGCCATAATAAACTGGTGGTGGTGGAGGCGTAGCGGCAACTTACACACCACCATTACAGAGCAAATGGCTAAGGGCTGGGGGTAGAGACGATATTTGTCAAACATAGCGAGCGAGAAAGAACAAGCTCATGTGTACGGTCACGAGTACTAATATTTATACAATTTGAAACCATGTCACATTAACTTTTTTGACAAATCAAACCGTAAGTCAAATTCAAAAATATCTTTATTCAGTAGATAACATAGTTACACTTTGAATCGTCAATTTTTACATAACGAACGTCTCATCCGCCTAAAACTACTGCAGCTTCTCACAACCTGTATAGCCGGGGAAAAGAAGCTGCAAGAAAAACCTCGGCACAGGGCCCTAGACGCTCTTTAAAAAAAAATACAAATAAACATAAAATATTGGTATACAATTGAGTAATTTAGCTGCCTAATATCAGTTCTAGCAGTCGCATTAAATATCAGATATGATAGTGCGACAGGGTTCTAAAGTGGGTACATGATATTGCTCATGACTGTACGTACCTCGACGGCCGGGCAGCCCTGCTCTAGCGGGTACAGCTGCCTCCAGGCGTCCAGCAGGCGCGCCGTGGCGGGGTCCGCGTCGCTCCATTCGCGGCCAGTCACCGTGCCTTCCAGACCAAACGGCGCTAGGATCACTGCAACATAAAGAAGTTACATTATAACATTGGCATAGAATAAACACTGCGTATAGAACGGCAACTATGCACCCAGCGCCCACTTCGTATCGGACGCCGACCTCACCCCTTCTCGAGTCTTATTGGCTCTAAGCCACTAAAGAGAATTGGAAGAACGCGGACCACTCGCTGTCTTACGCGTTAAGCAGCACATGGTAGGAATAAATTTTTTGAATGGAATGTCTGGGGTGTGGCATTTATGTGATTAGACTTTTTCAAGAACCCAGCAACCAAGTTTTATTTCAGAGCACGCCAAATTGTTTCATCGAAATACAGGGTGTTAGTGACATCTTAACGAATACTGAGAGGAATGATTCAGCTCATTATTCTGAGTTAATATCAAGAAGAATTTTCCATTGCAAAAGTGTATAATTTAAAATAATTAAAAAAGAAATCCACTTGATATTAACTCAGAATAATGGTCCGAATCATCCCCCTCAGTGTTCGTTACGATGTCACTGACACCCTGTATAAATTGACAGAGACCACGATCTTCCGCTATGATATTAAAGCTGACGACATCGGCGCGTGCGGCTGCTGCGGCGTGGTCAAGTTAAACCTCGTTTTACCTTTAGCGTCGCCGTTGTAGTCCTGCGAGTTGAGCTTGGCCAGCCGCTTGGCGGTGAGCGTGCGCACGGGCGGGTGTTGTCGCACGTCCACCGACGCGCATACCGTGCTCTCGCCGTGCAGGAAGAACGCGAACGAGAAAGACAAGTGCCACGGGCTGCAAGCGCAACAAGATATAATGTTACTATACAACACAAAAATATGGCCGGAATAACTTCTACACTGAACTGGGAGCAAATAAAAAAATACATCCAATCTCGACTAAAAACTAAAACTATGAGGAAACAGAACAGTACCTAGAAGTTAATGAGAATATTCTTCTTTTATCGTGTGGGTTATGGTGTGGATTACCAGCCTCATCAACCCTGGTGTCAGTGTTATTATTGAGCCCCCAAAGACCCCTGACATGGCTCATATAACGACTACGTGCTTCCGTAAGTAATAAACGGGGTCAACTTAACGTGTCTTCCGAAGCACGGATCGTTACATTCGGACAATCAAGTGATATGCCTGTAATGTAATAAGCAAGCTAGGGATCACAAAGTGATTATTGTGATATGACCCCATCGAGATTCGAACCCGGGACCGGAAATGATTATGATTAAAGAAGAAATGGGTTTAATGGAAATATATGTATAATAATAATACTATAATTGTGCGAAGGAGAACGAAGTAACGCCCTTATGTCTTAACGAGCGCCACACAGAGATCTTCGTTTTGCTATAGGAAGCATCCGATGTCGCCATCGGCTCATTTGGTAACGGTCTATAGGAAACCGCACCAAATTTTGCTTCCATACAAAAAGTAATTGATAATTTGACCATTCTTTATTCTTTATTGGTGCAATCATGTGTACAAAGGTTCTTAAATTAATTATTAGCACTTACAACATGACACCCCGTCGGGGCACTGCAAATTTTCTTTCTTTGATATATCAAAAAAATAGAAATAAATAAAAAAATAGAAGTAACTCAATCATACAATATAAGACACAATAACAATATCAGACTTGATAACAAAGAGCATTTTAACTTAATAAAATGAATTTGTGGATTAAAATAGTTATTTCGAGTCGAAAAACTCCTGCAGATTATAATAATTATTGTTAATTAGGTAGGTTTACATAAGCTAGATACATCCAGCCGCGAGAGTGAGAGAGAGAGAGAGAGAATAAATAAAGATATTAGAAGAAGATATAGATTGTTTCCGACGCTTATATATATATTATGACATAAGTCTTTATAAACGTACCTCTTGCCAACATCTTCTTCGTCGCCATCGTAGGGCTGAACGAACCACTTGCCCAGCCTCACGAAGTCCCGCGATAACAAGCATCTGAAAAATAAAACCGGACATATTATTATAAAACTAAATCTGATAGCCACGGATTGTCTAGCTTCCGGGATGACGGATACGGTGAACATGATTGGCGGTGTAACTACCCTTACGTCCCGGATTCGAATCCCGGTGGGGACATATCATATTCACATTATGATCCCTAGTTTGGTTAGGACATTACAGGCTGATCACCTGATTGGCGGAACAGGCTGATCACCTGATTGGCGGAAAGTAAGATGATCCATGATATAAGTAAGTAGTCGTTACATGAGCCATGTCAGGGGCCTTAGGCGGCTCAATAGTAACCCAGATACCAGTTAATGGGGTTGGTAATCCACCTCACAACCCACACGATAGAAGAAGACTATTATTTTTAACTTATTAAACAGTCCCTTATCGACCCAATCAAAATAGCTGTAAATTATCCTAGATCTTATACAGATCTATACTACATAGTAAATCTAGTAAGCTTGTCTTCACTGCAAATCGTGCTTTGAACACATATAGGTACATACATCTACTTGGTACATGTCTACATGCGCGCACGCATATCCTCTGCTCCTTTTACCTCACCGTAAACACGCCTCTTTACGCGTATTGCTTAACGCGCCCTACAATAACTTATTCTGTTCCTTTCACACTAATAAGAATAGGCCAACTAGCTATCTCTTTCGTTGGATTTGCTACTTACTATTTGACTCAGAATGACATCATTCACAGCGTTCTACTTAATAAGTAATGTTAAAAAAGACGGTTTATTAAATCCAAATATAATAGTGGCGCGAGCAAGCTGGGGACAGGGAAGAGTGGAAGAAGGGAAGAGAGGCCTTTGCCCTGCAGTGGGACATTGAGGGCTATTAATAATTAATAATAATAATAATGACAATGCATATTTTATGTAAGAAAGCATAATTCTTAATTCATTTACCGAAACAAGCTGTGCAAACGCAGGTGCTCCAAATGGTGTCAAAATCACACCAATCTTGCACCTAAATTAATAATGCGCATTGCGCGTGGAAACATTTTTGCAGTTGCGTAAATTGCATCTAAACTTCGTATATTCTTCAATAGTGGCTGCAAGTTGGATTCTGATTACTTGTGACTCTGCCCACCCCGTTAGGGATTACGGGCGTTTATATATGTTAGGTAAAATCCGATTCTTAATTTGAATTTGGATGTTTGTTTGGATGGAAGATGATTGGACACTTAATAACACACGACGAATTTATTAAAAACGCCATAGAAGAGAAACTACAAGGAAAGAAAGAAGAAGACCCAGGAGAACTTACGTGGGTCAGATTAAAGAGAAGGTGAACGTCGTGTCTTATAAAGGAAGTTAAAGAATTGGCCTTTAATAGACAAGAATTGAGAATGCTATGGAAGTTCGGTGCAAACCAGGAAATGATTTAGATAATCCACATTAGACAGAATACCAGGAGTGTGTCGCGTTGATGTCATGTAGTTCTGCCCACCCTGTTAGGTGTTACTGGCGTGACGCTACGTATAAGTTTTTTTTTATGTTAATCAATCGTCCGAGCCATGAACGTCATAGCGCTCGTTTAGTTCAGCGTGCCTCGTTTTCGCGCCGCCGCGGGCTTTGACCCGCCGTCCCGTGCCGACACTGTCGACCTTACCTAGCCGCTCTAAATCCCCACGCTATAAAAACTAGCAACTAAACGCTTCGAGACAACCAAATGTTCGGCTAAATGTTAAGTCATAAGTAATGTAAATACTGTGCCTTATAAACAAATTACAAGTAAAAATTCTCGAAGTTACGTAATACCTAATAAGAAATCGGCTACATTTTATTTACATTAAAACGTTTGCACTATAATCATCATAAACGTAATGTAATTCGATACTTGAGTAGCCGACGAGACGGTTTTGATGAAAAAAAGAAGCATATAAACATACAAGGTCCTTCATTTATTACAAGTGTATCGTAAAATGGTCGCATCGCGTCCCGGCGAACGCATTGTTTCTTTGACGTGCCGCCGCGGGGTCAACGACTCGTCTGGATTTCGTCCATATCCGAGATTCTGTAGCGGTGGGAGATGCATGCTCATACTCATAACACTTATAGCCTACTACAAGTAGGTACTTACAGCACTACATAGACTCGAAAGTTCGTACAAGTCAACTCTGATGAGCTTTGAATGTTAATTTGAATAACGACACAGAATTTGCATTTGAAATTTTTTAAATTAAGAAGCGCCAATCTGTTTCGCTTCACCAATTTTGTTTTACTGAGGTTACAATTTAAGTATGCAGACAAATTAGAGTCATAACATGAGGAGCGATGCGGTATAATGGCTAGCATTTAGTTTACAAGCATGCGTCGCCGGGGGCGAGTGAGTCGGCAGGCAACGCAAAAAACGACATTAGAACGCCCCGACTGGATGCAACGACCTTCGT
Source organism: Pectinophora gossypiella (assembly GCF_024362695.1). Lineage (NCBI taxonomy): Eukaryota > Metazoa > Arthropoda > Insecta > Lepidoptera > Gelechiidae > Pectinophora > Pectinophora gossypiella. Next base: position 15,919,412 of record NC_065409.1, read on the forward strand.
GAAACAATGACGCCTGCGCCCGCGCACTGCACTCTTTAGGCGCGAAACAATACAAATATTGTACTACATTATCCGATTACATCGGTGTATCTTAGGACAGTGTGTAGGTATCTGAGATAGCGTTTAATCAGCAGCGAAACGTGAAGAAACGATAATGCCTTTGAAACGTGGGCCAGATAACGCTGCGATAGCAACCTTTCACCACTCAACTGTTTTGAAATAAGCTTTGTCAAATCACGTTCCAAGATTCGAACGAGTTTTGTTGAAGACCGACCTACGTGTTGTAATGACTAATAAATAGTATTTGCATGGGTAGTACGCACGATTGAAAACAAATGATGTTTGCCATCTGGGTATCCGATTGTCTGTTTTAAAGCAAACTTCTTTGAGTTACATTGTATTCGTTCAATTTTACCTTTCAATGAGGTTGTGCAGGGCCTTGAACAGCAAAGAGCGGCACTCGTAGGACAAGCCGCTCTCCCACGATCCCTGGTCGCCTTCTGTAACAGGAAAAAAAAAGTTTTATAAATCCCATCATTCACAATACCAATGTATGAAAGGCCCTTGACATTGATTGCCCTTTCTGTAAATAAATGTATTCGTATTACTTAGCATCTACAATTAGCACATTGCGACATCACATTCCTAGACGTCATCTCAATCAGAACTCGGCAAAACATTGCCGCATTTGTTATCAATGCGACCCTGTCAAGGTCGGTACGGCAATACAAATCTTGACAATAGCAGAACATTTGTCGATGCGCGATAAAATTATATTGCAGTAGCAAGGAAAGTTAGGAATAGTTGCATATGCAATCGGAAGATAAAGTCTGCCTATCATCGGCATTACATGCGAAAACAAAACGGCGCGAGAGACGTTGCCGCTCCGTGCGTCGTGCCGTCCCTGTCTCGCAAGGGGGCGGGGCGGAGCGACCCGCGTGACGTCACACGCCGACCGCTCGTATCGCACGTGCTTGTGTTTGTTGCACGCGGCGCGCACGACACACCGACACACATGTGAGCCGCTTTAGCGTCCGCTAACATATTAATTGACATTGAATTTCTTGTAATATCCCGAGTAAGGTGATGAGATGATGCCTATTTCCTGCTTCCAATGGCTAAATAAAGTAAGAATTTGCGGCCGCAGACTAACGTTATCGGTTGCAGATAGCGGAATAAACCAGAGCAATAACAGTAAAGTATAATGACTTTAACCGAGTGTTTTTATTGATGTAGCGTTTCGCCTTGACAATATTTGTATGAGGTGTGATGGGAGGCATGGAGGATGCCTTTTTTTGTCAGTTTTGCGCGTGGATAGTGAAGCTGGAGCGGTTCCAAGCGAGCAGCCTTGACATTCGCTCCAGGTGTGCGCGTGCCATCTTCCGTCTTCGCTGAACTAGTTTTTCCAGTATCTAGCGCAAGCCGACATAGATGACAATTTTAATTAGTACATATTTTTAGATCGCCCCTTACTATGCACTACTAAGAATAATATAACCACGTATTACAACTTGCGTGAGTAGCGCAGCGAGCACGTAGGGACGTAAATGGCAAGGTCCACCGCAAGGGTTTCTACTTGCCAAGAGCAAATGATTCGTAAGTTGAATAATAAACAAATCAGTCGTAATAATAAAAACCGGATTATGGTAAACATGTTGGACAATGGGAAAAAATGCTGGTGAATGACGTCAGGTGTGATTAGGCGAGTTAGGCGAAACCGTAAGTTCACAATAATAAAAGAATGAGGCATTATCGACGGCGGCATAAGGACTCGTGTAACGAGGGCCGAAACCCTGTTAGAATTTTAAACATCAATCAATCAATCAATCAATAATACTTCAAACATCTTCCGTGTTAAAAGGTTGTGTCTTATCCAGGTAAATTATTGCTTTTAAGAAGGCATACCTACATTCCCAGTATGTAGAGCATATCGATTTTTATACCAAGAGCCGATTTATTTTCGAAACTCTAGTCGTTCATGACTATTCTATATTCTTTCTACGCATTAGTGACATTAGTACAAGCTGCTGGAGTAGTATGTACGTCCAACAATTACATTGAGTCGTTCGGTTCGGCACCATCGGCTCTCAACATCTCAAGGCCGTTAGCGCTACAACGGTTCGCTTACTGTATTCGAATACCGGAGCGAGTCACGACTCGGCCTGTACCACAGCGATCGCGATCGTACCCGCCAAGGATTTCAGCATCGATCGACGGGATTCCAACCGTGGAAATGAGACACTCCAATTTTGAAGAGGTAATGGAAGGTGAGAGGAGCGCGGCCATTGTTTAGTCTTGTTAAGCGGGTCAAGATGATTGTGCGGTTTGTGGAGATGGGATTATTTCGACACCGTGCGGATTTTCTGTCAAGTTTGCCTTTCAATTCTGAAGCATTATAAAGTCTTTTAAACCGCCACCATACGGTTTATTGTGTCCACCTTTGGATTTTGGATCAAAAGTCGCTGCGTGTTGTCTTCTCTAATCGCTTGACAACTTTGCCACAATTTGTGAACACCCGTAAGTTTATACGTTTTGAATCAAAATTTCAAGCTTAACCTTTCAGATAAACTTGTTCTATTGATGTTTAAATAAGTAAAATATTATTATTATTTTGTCGCTGCCCCTGCATTTTCTTGCAGTATCGAGGATAAGGTTCAAGGTAACGTTTTGTCGCGGTATCGGCGGTGGTTGGCACCAGCGCGCGGGATCAATAGCGGGCAGACGCCGCGCGCCGCCGCGCACCGCCTCCGCACCAATATCAACCAAATAATCGCCACACGATTATCACCATTGTGGATTGTTTGTTTGGTCAGCTTTGCCGCCGATAAGACCGTGATAATAGGTTTAATGACTGGGTCAAAGATAAATTATACAAAGCTAATCTAGAGATATAAGCCGGTCTAGAAAGATCAAGAAAGAATCTCATTTTACTTATTGAGTTGTTGACTTTATCAAGAATTAGTTAACAATGAGTATGACTTTTTAACATGTTTACTGATGACGTCATAACTAAGTATTCCATACAAATTTCTGTTTTGACGTTTTAAAAAAAATATTTTATCTAGGTTGTCATGTAGCGTATTTTAGCGATAATCCTATATCGAGGCTCAAAATTAGCTTTTAACCAATCGCTGGCTTTAACGATTGGTTGGTGCAGAGGGGCAAGATTTATATTGGTTGACAGCAACAACATTAACGCGACACGTGGAGTGCATTCGCTATCTCGCTCGCACCCAAATGCATCCAACAATCTCCGCGTTACTCCGTGCAACTTTCACTATGCTAAACAATATCATGTTGCTATTAATAGGTATATATTGGCCCCGATTCCTAGAGACACCGTCTAATTTTATTTTAAGTTATATCTGTCATTTTCATATCCGTCGAAAAGGAAAGGGACGGATGATTCACAGCTCTTAATTTTAGGAAGAATGAGTAAATGAACGTGTCGGGTTATTGACTGATGTAAAATTTTTAGACGGTTGGTTTAGATTTGTGCTTAAAATTGACGTGTGTTCCATAAATTTTATGCTTGTCCATTACCCGTCCCTTTCCTTTTCGGCGGATAAGAAAATGACAGATATAACTTAAAATAAAATTAGATGGTATTTACAGGAATTAGCACCATTAGCAATGTAGTTTATTGTTGAGTAACTCTAGACATAGATATACATATTCATGGTTGAGTTTATTTCTTGTTCAACATCAAACAAGCTTGTAAATTCTGGTTGATATTATAATATAAACAATTTGTTTAAGTGTTGTATGCGCAGACGATTCGAGGCCTTGATAACAGGCAGTAAACTAGACAGCTGACAAGGCACGGCTCGTAACTAGCCGTGCCATGGCGTCGTGCATGCTAACACCGTATCGTTTGCATCAACCTGTACTTAAGTTACACCTAAGGTTGCATGTTACAAATTATTGCTTTTTATGTGACTTATAAGTAAAGAAAAGACTAGTCGATAATTTGGCTTGGAACTTGACACGAGAATGAAACTAGTAAATTCATAATAGGAACATAGGCATTGCGTATGAATGAAAACATTGGATTGGGTGGAGGTGAAAAAATCATGGTGCGGTCGCTGTGGTGTTGGTGTGTCGTAAACATAGTGACGGGCGGGTGCGGGTTTACGCGACCCGGCAACGTCGCGGGAAATCTGCGCGCGCTTTGTTTACAACCTCGCCTCGCGCCTCGCCGGCCGCGCGAGGTTAACCGCTGCGGATACATTCGCCAGCCAACTTGAGCCGCTGACGAGCGCGAAAGCTACCCAGCCATAAACGCTGTAAAACCGGTTGTTGTTACAATATGCAATTGAAGGATTTCTAGATTTTCCAGTACCATTTTTATGGCGAAGTATTAGACGATTGTCAATAAAGGCGGATACGGCATTTAACCCGAATCGGGGCGATAATGTAATTCAAGATCGTATCGAGCGCGTGGAAATCTGTCAATTCGCGCGCGCCCTGTGGCGGGTGCGGGTGGCGCTGCGGGCGGGGGCGGCCGTCTCGCTCGCACACGCCCACGTGCGCGTGACGTCACACGCGACGCCCGACGTCACAGCCGCAGCTACCCGATACCAACTACCCCGAGAGAGCCTGCAGTGTTCGCTACACATAACTGTACTACGACGTACGATTAACTCTGTTATGGATTTACTCTTGAAAATTTTGCAGACGATAAAAAGTTGTTATGGATATGCAGATTATTTTACCATAGGTCACAAATTTTAATGACTAATTAAATTGCTTATGGTTTAAAACAATAACTTAATGACAAAACAACATTATTATATTTTTCGTTTAAAACAGACAATAGAAATCATCAACTTATGCAGCAACTCTGTTAATGAGCAAAGTGAGGCATGAAAGTGGCAATTATGGCATCAAAATAAACATCTTTTAAGAACGCTAGCCACCCTGCGGTTCTAAACACAGTAAGTGAACACCGGCCGGGATCCCCCCGCCATCTGCGCCCGCAGCTGCCAACCCACCCTTTGTTTTACAGCGACAAGAAACGAGACATTCCTGAGTGAAAGTTGCGATACAATCAACAGATGAAGTGGTTAAACTGAGACGCGTCAACGAATTGTGGTTATGCAATAGGTTAGGTAGGCGATAGGCACGCCAGGAGAGCAACACCGCGAATGCAATTAAAAATGTCACGCACAATATTGTGGAAAACGCTTGCATTGCAAGACTCATGTCGCAAGCGAGTAAGCTATTCGCGACTATAATGTACGTTGCTTAACTGTGACGAATCTATAATGGTGCAGTCGATTGATAGATCGAAATTTGAATTTCTAATGGGAGCAATTCAGTCGCCGATCGATAGTCTGGCGGCGGTGCGCACGCGCATCAATAAATAGCCCGATCCGGTGCGCGCCCGTCGATACACGTCACTACGATTTTATTAATAAAACGCCGAACGCGCCGCGCACCGTTCAACAACCCCGAGCAAGGCCCGCTTACCGTATTCTTGCTTAGTTATAACTGTTGCATCATTACTGCTCCACATTGTTGTTACTTTGGTATCGGAAAAATATGGCACTGCAATGACTAGAACGTTCTGTCAGGTAGCGAGGCCCCGTTATGAAGTACGACAGTAGCGTAAGAGGCAGTCAACACCTTTCCCACGGCCCAGCTACCGCTGCAAGTAAATTGTGTACACTGACGACATTGTACCGGGTGAGGCGAGTAAGAGCACTACAATAAGCCGCGATGGAAGAGCAACTCCGACGCAGACAAGCGTGTCGTAGTGGAGGTCGTGTTGGATTGCAAACGCGTTAACGGTAATGCTCGGCGAATTGACAGCGGTTTGCCTCACACAGCCACTTGGTACGTTTGCAACATTGTTACACTCGAGGAGTATCAGGTTTCAATTGCTTTGTATTCCAGTGTGCCCGTCAAAATATGGTGCACTAGAAAGCGGAGTGTAATGGTATGCACGCGTTTCTCTCGCGCACACTCGAGTCAATTCCCACAATAACCGAGTCGCAGCGCGCGCGCACTCAACCCACGCAGCCCTAGCTACTAATTAATAAAGCTAACGGATGGTTTCCACACTCTCTTGATTTATTTGGCCAAGCGGAACAATGTGAACTAAATTATCGATCAGAGGTGAAAGTCATATTAGATGAAAGACATAAGGATGTCTGTATTTTAGAAAAGGGTGGTTTGTGGGTGGTATGTTTAGAATTACGAGATCGAAGTATAAGATACCGGAACGATAAGAGGTAGGCATTACAAGATAATACACGATGTTAGTGACACCGTAACGAAAAAAAAACAGAACGTCTACTTTGTCAAGTATAATCATGCTAAATGGAAAATGTGAAATTAAGATTTAGAGTTTTTGCTGCGTTGCAATGTAAATCGAACAATGAGAATAGTCGCGTTGTTTGATTGGTTTTTAATAATTTGGTATTTTATTATTTTATTTTAAAGTTGGGTTCTGGGCAGTTTAAAGCACAATATGGAATATAAAAGTTTTCATGAATTTTCCGACAATATATCAACTCAAAATCATAGTCTGAATCATCCGTCAAAATAATCGCTACGGTGTCACTAAACACCCTGTATAGTTACCAAACAAACACCCCCAGTTGATGTAGCCAATAGGAACACATCAAAAAGCAGTTGTGCCAACCTGTTTACCAACCTAATAGTATTTAAAAGATACAGTTCCTGTGAACTGTGACGAGCGGAAACAGCCGAGAATTATCTGAACTCATCACAAACAGATCGCTGGCGATGAGATAATGTTTGTATTAGATAACACGTTCAAAACAATCGGTTTAAACTTTACTGAATGACTGAATTTTTGAGCGAAGATTTCTTTGAAATGTTTGGCTATGCGACCATCACTTGTGTAACTTACGTGCTTAGTTCATTTTCTGTGTATCCTAGTTGGAAATATAACAACATAACAAAACATAGCATCACGCTTGTATCTCCGAATGGGTAGGCAGAGGTGGAGGTATAGTACACCCACTCCTCGCCAGCTATGTACGTCCCATGTAATAGGTATCCTGGAAACCACGTGATATCGATTATCTAAGATCTAAACTTGAATTCAAACTCACACAGTCGAATTCAGTAGTTTAGAGCCGAGCGAATTGGGAATATAGTCATGAATTTTAAAATTTTATATTTTATTTGTAGATGTTTCTACAACTACAAATACCGATAGTTCGACTGTCATTAAGCGTTTCGCCAAGATGGGAATTTAATGAGCGTAGCCCCTATTTGTGGAGGGCGTAACATGGGCATCGAACGAGCGCGGCTTGGGTCAACGACTCGCCACCGGCAGAGGTGAAATATTTCATCTAGTCGTACCCCATGACTCTACATTCGATACGGGCTGGAAACACTACATAAATCATAGCGTCAGTTAGCCATCACGAATACTCAATGTACAAAAGCGGTGTAACAAATTATCGCTTCATCGGAGGCATCGTTGCGAAATTGGCGCCAAAGGTCTCGCAGATAGGATCAAGTGAGTTACCGAAATAGGTTATATAAAACAAAGGACTGATTATATTACAACTACCTGTGGCTTGTTGAGGGCTTGTCGGTTAAAATTTAAAACAGTAGAGTTCAGTGACAGGCGAGACACGCCAGTCGACAACAGGCTATTGTCAGGAATTCGGGCGGAGCGGCGCGCGCGCACGATAGCAGTTTATCGACGTCCATTTAAATCCAGCCATTTCGACTCACTCTAAGAAAGTGGTAAAAGTTTTTCTAATCTTCTTAAAAGGTTTTTTCGACAAACATGTTTGTAAGTAAATATTTAGCATTGATCGTTGTGATGTCTGATGTTTAAGTGTTTTTGTCTATTACATCTATATCCTTTTTTACGTAGCATGGTTAGAGTGAGATATCTCCCGTCTCTTTGACGCTAGGCGATGCACTATATCTCCGTCCTGCTGTCATTCTAGTCAAAGAGTAATCTTTAAAAGGCCTTTTTGAAACTAAAGCACTTTGTAGTAGGAGACACTGAAAACTTAGAAACACAGTTGACAAGTCGTTCGGCGAGTTCAAACACCGAAACTGAACGCGAAGCGAGGACCCGACATCTGTCTACATACAAGTGAGGGACATGTGCGGGATCAGGTGTCGCAGTGACCGGGCCGGCGCGGAACGGGTCCTAACCCGCCACACCAGTCGAGAACTAAATGTTATGCCAGTTTTAATAGAGGTTAAAGTTTGCTACAATGACAAGGTTATTGTATATTTTACACTGTTTGTAATGAAAGTAAGCACTTCTTTTCGACCCAGCCGGTTGAAATAAATTTTAACTACCGCTGCTGCCGGAACTTAATTCCTCCGACAGGTAAGCGGACTCCGTGAAGAAATAGGTAACGCTAGAGAAACGATGCTGCTGTAAATTCCTCCAAAGGCACAAAGTCGAAATTGGTTCGTCGAGAATCATACGAACGAGACTACGTCAATATAACAAGAGACCAAAACAAAGGAGTGGCTGAGACAATTTGAATTGAAGCGAACAATGTTGTGCGAGCAAAAAGAGCTAGATTGAACCTCGTTACGTATAACGAGCCGTCCTGCGAGGCGAACGCGAAAAGAAACGATTTAATTGCGACCACAATTAGCCTACAAAACAACCTGTTGCATTACATTACCGGCCGCTTAAATGGTAAGTTAGTTGCTCGGATTAATGATGGCTCTGGTTTATTTGGACGGCTTCAAACAGATAGTCGTAATGCTATTCGGAATGATTTGCTGGCTCTAAAACTATCGTAAACACGGGAATAAACCAGAAACTGCATAATGTCACTAGCAACAAATTACAAGCGCAATTTCCAAAGGAACAAAAACACATAAACAAGACAGCAGTTATTATGTATATTCGTGTTATACACGGCAAAGATAAAGTAGCGCGAATATCTAGATAAAGCGTAATCCAATTATGGTCATTTGATGCAGAGCGCCGTTGAGGGGTAATTCAATCGGGATCATAAATAATCAAGTTTTATGAATGAATGTGAAAATAAAAATGGTATAGAAACGTTTGGGTCTGAAGCTTTCGAAGCTTCAAAGGAAAGTCATCAGTGTAATGTCGATGGGGGACGCGACAATCCCCGAGCAAACACGAGCGGCTCGTGGGCCCGTGAGGCTCTCGAGCCAGGATTGCGTGCATTAATCGGCTAATTAGGAGGCTCGTGTCTAGACGTATCCCGCCTCTTACATCTTGCTGGATTAACGTGAATTGACTCGGCCTTTTTAGAGATTACTACGTCTTTCAAGTCCTTCAGGGGGATTTCAGTGAAACAAAGGTGAAGGAAATTCGAGGGAGTCGTTCGAAGGGTAATAAATTAGAGTGCACGAGAAGCCAACATTCTTGCACTCTCAAAAAACCTGTTCGTTGAAACAAATATTGGGATACTTAAGACGTAGAAACTCGAGGGGTTACAGTAGAAGTTTTTAACAACAGCACTAAAAACTGGAGTCTGAATTAGCCTCCTCAATGAACTTGGGACATACTAACGGATTATCTGGCACTGGTTCAAAACTGTATCATACGCAGTTTAACTTTATTTTCGTGCGACTCCATAAAAGAGATATCTCTGTTTGTACACTTACTTGAGTAAAGAAAGCATATATGATACGATCGGAACTTTATTGGAGACAGTTCTCAGACGTTTTGACGAAAATGTTGAATGCTTTTGACTTTAACAGCTTTAGTCTGTAGCATTAAATAGTTTCAAGCGGCTATACTGAATCAGTCTCGGAAGTTTTATGACATGAGCGTGCGGTGGTCATTATTTTATGGAGGTAAAGAATGGGCTCACTTTAGCTAAATATGGCTTTTAAATGTGGCATTCTGTTTGCGATTTCGGCGTTAAGTATGACCATCGTAAACGCTGCAAGCAATAAAATATAGGATGCTGTTTGGAAACTGTGTTGTCTATAGTTCGAGGTGGGAATGAGCTCTTATTCAGGAGTTACCTTGAACATGACAGCTCTTACGTAATGTTTATCTTTAACCCCTTGCGGCCGAGATTTCCAGACGTAATAGTTAAACAACGCGGTGTGGATTTTTAAAGGACTAAGAATAAGAATAGGCTATTTTGCACCCTAGACAAATGAGACTAGACTAGACTTTTATGAAAAGAAAAACCAAAATTTCTATAGAATTTGTATGGAAATACTGCTCTACCGACGTCATCAATAAAATCAGTCAACCATCGTACTCATTGTGATTTAATTAGTGAAATACCCTTCCAATTGTAATATAGTCGTGAGCTTATGTGATGTTGTGTTATGTTATATTGTGCAATACCTTAACGTGACCAATTTTTAAGAAACAAGTTTATATTCCATCTACATTAAACTCTATAGAACATAAGAATCCGAATGGAGTCGAGAGTATTTAACAGGCAAGATTGACCACTCGCGTGCGTGATACGATTGTGGCAAGTCAAAGCAAGGGTCGCAGAGACCCTTAATTGCGGGCCGCGACCGCGGTCACATTCCGCACCGCACCCTACCGCACGCGTGCGATTATGACGCGCGCAACCTCGCGAGGTTTTTCAGTGACCCTCTTTGATGTTATTTAGGATTCGAGTTTGTGTGAGATTTGTTTGAAGAACTGGTGAGGTTAAAATGCCACATCGAAGCAATTCATCTAGAAACGCAATATTCCTATTTCACATTTGTGTGCATTGCGCATTTACTATTTTATACGCAAATGTCAAATTTCAGTATTGCTTTGATGTAACATTTTTAACCCCCCTGGAGTATTAAGCGGGAAATGGAATACCGTTTGAGTGGGTCGAATGTTATGTTACATAATCCAGCAATATAGCAATAAATACAACGTCGTGGACATTTCAGAGAGAAATTCTCGCCTTTGTTTAAGAAACGGGGCTTACAGACTATTATTGCTCAGCGATTTCGGAGAAGCCTACGGCCTATAATGAAGATACGGAAATTACGATAAATTATCTTTAGAGCACTACTAATTAATAGTAATAAGATAGATAGATAAAATCTCTATTTATTTATATTTATTTTTAGTTCCGTAAAATAAATTCTTATTATGGATATTCTTTCGAGATTCGGAAGGCACTTTACGCCGTTGGCCTCGGCTATAAGCCGTAAAAAACACATTCACCAACCCGAAACGAAGCAGCGTAGTGTAATATACTCCATACCCCGCGATTGATTGAGGGTAAGCCTGTGGCCAGTAGTGGGTCGTGGGAGACTGACCTAACTTTTTATTCTACCTATATTACTTATGTACAAAAAAGCGCTACAAAAAAGTTTGTAAATAGTTTCATTTATTTATTGTTTTCAATTCTTTCCTTTTTCACGATTACTCTTTTTCTGTGGAGTCTTAACTTGAACCTCGTAAGACTGAGATTTCCAGACACAATAGTTAAGCAATGGGGTTTATATTTTTAAGGGATATTCGGTCTTACGACTTTAATAACAGAATGCACATGCAGTGTATCGTTGCAGTGAAGTCGTGGCATGTAAAGCAGGGCCCATTCGGGTGCAGAGGGGTGCCGGCGAGGCGTATCGATCAGCGGCGGGCACCAGGCACAAGGCACCCACCAGGCACCACTTATCACGTCTTCACACCTAATTTATCGCCGCCATCATAACTATTAGCCTACTGCACGCCTTTTTATCGCTATACAATAAACGGCTTAATAAGAGTCGTATTTTTGCAGGAAATAGTGCTAATATTTCAAATGTGGGTAGCTGTGACTATATTTCTATCACTTGATAAATTTTCAAATATAGTAAAGCTTACATTATATGACCAAGCAAAAAACGAGGCTGAAAACGGCCATCTTTTTTTTTTATTCTTCTTCTTCTTATCGTGTGCGTTGTGAGGGGGAATACCAGCCTCATCAACCCTTGTGTCAGGGTTATGATTATTTTTTTTATTAAAAAAGCAAGTTAACAGCTTCATTAAAATCTCAATTTTTTTATCCACATTGCAATACTTAAGCCAGCATAGGATGGATAACACCGCAATAATCTAATTAAAAATGGATGATAAAACTCTTATCAAAATTAAAAGATCTTCTTAAGTTATCAAAGGTACCAGGATTGATTTTACCGCAATAGTCGAATTAACAATGCATGGGCACCCTGGTTCATAATATTTTCATGTTGGTATTCGTGAAGGTCGGCGGACACGTGGTTGCGTAAATTGGGTGCGTGCGGGCGGGGGTTGCGGCCGCCAATCGGCGCGCGCGATCGATACCGAGCCGCGACGCCGAGCGGCAGCTGGCGATTGTGACCGAAGGATGGGAACACACTACGCTACTAAGTGCATTGTATTTGATTCTATTGTATGCATATAGAATTATATATATTCTGGCGGTCGTGATTGGCCTTCCCCTAGGAAGGCTAATCATTGATTTATTAGGTAATTAAAGAGAAGCATAGAACAAATTAAAAAGAAAGGGAACGAAATAAAAAAATAGCCTTGGATAAACAATAATGGAGAATGCTACACTCTCCCTACTCTTTAAGTTAATGATGATGTCATTCCATCAATAAAATTTTATTGAATGAAATGTATTTTATTCTTGATCGGTAATACATAATATTGATTCCTATAGCATAAAAAGTTAAAGTATTATTGTTACTCACTGTTCTAATTATGTTTTAGAAAACAAATGAATAAATGAAGTTATAATAATCAATAACCTAGTAGTCGCTCGGTGTGGCAATGGCCTAAGCCCGCCCAAGCTCCGCCCGCCCGTCTGTTACGGCGTAACGGCCGCCGTAGCCTGCCGTAGCAACACTGCTACGCATGGCTACGAGATCGCACGCGCAACTATGCATCCTATTGACCTAGTTTTTTTATTGGAGTATTTCATGGGAAATTTTAATAATTATAGGAAAAAAAACATAGATAATAATATAAGGTCACGACTATATTCCTATTTGGGGGAGGCAGAGGTTATAGAATCGTACTAGCGAGTCTTATAAGATCAACGGTTGGTGGTGAACCTTATCGCCGTGTGTAATAGTTGATAGCGAACTGTATTAATGAAAACCCGGTCTGATCCCCAGTACCCGACTTGCACCAATGAGATATTTTATCTTAAGTGTAATTTTCACAGCGAAACACTTCGGGAAAATTCCATCGAAAATACATAAAACGTTGCGGAAACCGTAAAGACCGTATCGTTAATCGTAATTGGCGTCGGCATTATTCGTTAAAGTGAAATCCAATGGAATATATTGAATCGTAAAATAGTTCGTAATCGGATTTTCGTTAGAGGAATTCCAAAACACAGTTGCCTCGTTTCTAACACAATTAACTTCACACTGTTGTGGAATTGATTATATTTCACGTCATGGAACTTGTTTTTTTGAACAAACACATCTCAGACAAAAAAAAACAGTTTAAAGTTATTAGGTAAACATTCTACCTGCGATTTCGTCCACGTCAACTTCACTCAATCAAAAATAATAGCCTGTATTATTAATGAATAATGCACCTTTCTACTGGTGTACGAGTGTCCAAAATCGGTTCAATAGTTCCAGAGTTTACCTCCTACAAAAAAAATCACAACATACATAAATTCACGCCCTTAATCCCTAATTCGGTGAACAGAGCCACAAGTAATCAAAATCAACTTGCAGCCACTGTTGATACCACAGATATGATGAACTTTATCATGGCAAGAAACCAAACCATCACCTTAACAACTATCCATTACGTTAGAAACGACATAATCCCTCTGTCGGATTTTACCCGCAATGTCTTCCCGGATTTTGACAATAAATGAAGATATTTTTATCAATTGAAAATCGAATTCTATAGTTCTAACGACAAAAATTCTAACGAAAAAAAGAGTCAAGGAGACTCTCGAACATAAAAAAAAACATCGTGAAGCACTCCTCCAAGGCAATTAGATTAGAGTTATCGAAACGTAAGTTTTCCAGTTTCCCCGCATGGACGGCGGTGTTAATAATTAACCAGGGTGGGGTGATGGGGGGTTTCCCCCACCGCTCCCCGCCCTCCATCCATTTGCATACACCAGGTGTCGAGCCGTCACGGGCCCAATTTGATATGAATCGAAAGTGCTATCGGTTTACTAAATTGTATTCGATCATGTCGACAATAATACTATTAGCGGAGGGCTTTCTATCGTATCCCATCGCCATTGAGAGCTAATTGGTATCTGAAGTGGGATCGATGACGTGTTTTTTATTAGGTAATAGGTAATTTTTTGAGATGATATTTAGATTGATTTAAATTGAAAGGCGATCTATCGATATAGGATTTACTTAATCCGATATTGAGACATAAACAAACGACGCGATCTGCGCAAATCACTTGGTCATTAGCAGTTTGTGGACAATTTACTCCGTTCAAAGCGAGCGGAAAAACATCATCAATAAGTGGCGGCGGCAGTAAATGTGCGAGTTTCTTTGGTAATTACCCAATCTATATCTTGGGCGTTTATTAATTTCGTTAGAGACGCGATAAAGCCAGGTTCCATCTTCAGAATCACGCCCACACAGGAGGCTAGTGACATTTAGAACACCCCCCCCCTCCATTGACCCCTTCACCCCTCCCCCAACCCACGTGCCGCCCCGTGTAATAGTAAACAAACACCTCTCCATTTTCGGAGGTCGATCGTGGATTTTTCTAAGTGATTACTTTACGGGAAGCGATTGCGGAAACCACTTACGCGCCACCAAATAATGGTTACAGTCTTTCGTTAGTGAATACGATGAATAATAATGATTAGTGAATCCTCTGAACTGAAGTTTAAGAATCCTTACAAGTAAACAACAAAGGAAGTGCCTTTGCCTCTGGCAAGTTGTAAAAGTCACCTATCGCCCTTGACCTTTATTGCTTTATTTACGTTTCACACGGGATTACAAACATAGCAAGTATTCCCAATGGTTTTACATAATTTCAAAAGGTTCCATCCCTAGAAGTGCACCGTTTCTGCGTCAATATTGTCGTCTCGCTCTGGCGCAGGGCTGCACAATCGTCGGTTATTCGACGAATGCACGGAAGGTAAGCGAGTTACCTCGCGCGCCCGCTAAACAGATTATCCACTGTCGCGTCGGCCGGCCGGCGTTAATCTCCGCCAAATAGGCTGACGTACCTGGATTCCGAATTATAACGTCAAAGACTTTACCTAGAGTGCTGCTAATCGTGCTTTACGGAAAAATAACTTTTTTTCGGAGCTATATAGAGTGGTAATCAGCTGCACAATTCTCATCTAAATTTGTTTGGCGAACCGAAGCTTGGATACTTTATTTTTTATTTAACCTATTATTTGCTGTTTCTTTACATTTGCCTATTTTGCGTATTAGGAATTTACGCCAAGTTAATAAATATATGTATTTTTTTTTTTATAAAATACATCTTTTGCGTCTGGAGACCTGTTAGTTTAGACGACCAATCATCGCTTCAATACACGGAAGTCCGTATACAACACGAACAATGCCACATTAGCTGATGTTCTCGCTTCGCTGTTTATAGAAAATACCCTTGTCTATACATTATTATCTACTAAAGCTATTCATAATAAATAACCACATAAAGATAACATAAACAATCGCAATACTCGTAATTGCTGATCGACCAAATCTAGAGGCCAATCTTCCGATCGCATTTTTAGTAGATACTGTAATCCTTTAATTCAGTCGCTTTTCATTCGGAAATAACTCTTTAGATTTCACTCCAGTTTCGGAAAATGATGTTAGAAAACAAATCCTGTCCATTTCCTCTAACACTGTTGGCGGTGATGATATCAGCCGCAATATGCTTATCCCTATCCTTGATATTATCCTTCCTGTGATTACTCATATCCTTAATTCCTCGCTGTTTTCATCTACCTTTCCCAACATTTGGAAGCAAGCTATTGTAGTCCCTATTCCCAAAATATCTAGCCCATCCTCCTTATCCCATTACCGTCCCATCTCCATACTTCCTTTCCTATCGAAGGTGCTTGAACGTGTGGTTCATCACCAGTTGTTTTCCTTCCTCTCCAAAGGTCATCTAATGAACGCATTGCAGTCTGGCTTTCGTCCGGGGCATAGCACAGTTACTTCTCTGGTCAAGGTATCCGATGATATCCGCATGGGTATGGAGCGTCAGGAAGTGACACTGCTTACACTCCTTGACTTTAGCAATGCGTTCAATAGTGTTGATTTTGACGTCCTACTGTCCTTTTTAAAATTGTTAAACGTCTCCTCATCCGTCACAGACTGGTTCCGTAGCTACCTTGAGGGTCGTCGGCAGCGCGTCAAGGTTGACGGCATGTTGTCCGACTGGTGTAGCATCACGGCTGGAGTCCCACAAGGTGGCGTCCTTTCTCCACTCCTATTTTCCATCTTTATTAACTCCATTTCCCAGAGTCTTACCTGTTCCTACCACTTGTATCCGGATGATTTGCAGATTTACACCCATGTACCTGTTGAAAGTATTCAGCAGGCTGTTTGTGTCATGAATTGTGATTTAGTGGCTATTGCGACTTGGGCGTCTGAACATGGTATTTCAGTCAATCCCGGTAAGTCGCAATCCATAATCATTGGTGGTCGCAGGCAGCTTGCTCAAATTGATTTTCCTTGTCTCTCCCCTGTTTCCTTCATGGGTACTGTTATACCTTATTGTGAGACCGTCAAAAACTTGGGCGTCTTTTTTGACAGGACGTTATCCTGGACACGCCAAGTTAACGAGGTCAGTAGGAAGATTTTTGCCTCCTTGAGATCCCTTGGGCGCTTGCGTAGCTTCCTGCCCGTTAAGACGAAAATTGCTCTCTCCCAGTCCCTTCTTCTTCCTATCCTTGACTACGCCGATGTTTGTTATTTGGATCTCACTGAAGAGCTGCTCAACAAACTCGAGAGGTTGCAGAACGCAGCCATCCGCTTCGCGTTTGGCTTGCGTAAGTTCGACCATGTGTCGGTGTACCGTGCGCAGCTCAAGTGGCTCCCTATACGACTTCGGCGAAATTCCCATATCCTCTCACTCCTTTTCAATATCCTCCATAATCCCAATACTCCCCCTTACCTCAAAGAGCGTTTTAGTTTGAGGACGGAAGTTCACGAACGGCTGCCTCGATCGTGCACTAGGATGCTATTGGTAGCTCCCACCCATCGAACTGACTACTACGGCCAGTCTTTTACTGTGCAAGCTGTGCGTTTATGGAACTCCTTACCTGCTTCCATCAGAGTCGCTAACTCTCTTCAGAGCTTCAAAAACCAGTTGCGAGTTCATTTTGAATCCTTATGCGGATATTCTTAGGATATTACTATTATATATGATGTATTTTATTTATTTCAATACTTGTTTTGTATAGTGTGTATAGTCTTTTATTTATTATTATAGTTTTCTCTGATTATGGTTAGGCATATTTTTAGTATATATGGTTTATATTATATTGAGTATTTATTAATATATGTACTATAGTATAGAGTATTTATTATATTAACTTTAGTTTACTTTTAGGTATTTATTTTTATTGCACCATCCCGCATCCAAGTTGTTTGCAAATGTTTGTTTCCTTTTGGTGGTTGCCTGGAAGAAATTGCTCTAGAGCAATAAGGCCGCCCAAATTGTACTGTTTTCATGTGTTATGTCTGATTGTTGAAATTTTAGTTCTCGTGCAATAAAGTATATTTGATTTGATTTGAATTCTGCAGTTGATACTTGTTTTTTGTCGAATGCGTGTTACTTTATGAGTTGTTGAGTTATGTCCAACAGGTGTGTTTATTGCCATTTATAATTTGTTACTCATTAGGTAATATATAGTTCAAGATATGTAAATGTGTTTAGCTGTAAGAGTTCCAAGTCCCACCTCGCATTTATCCGCTCAAACATTGCATTACTGCGACCGGTTGAATTCTTCGCTCCTTATTTATTTAGTTTGCAACGTGTTTACATACAAGCCAAGACCGAAGGTCGGCTGCATCAGGACGGAAATAACCGGACGTGTTGCAATTTCCCGGCCAACCGGATTGCCGTACCATCTGCACAATTGGCTGATTCTGAACCTTACGTGTTGATGAGTGGAGGTGATTGAAATGAGAGGCAGGAACTCAGCTTAAGTCAAGTTCTAGGCTTGGATCTATTATCCTAATAGTCGTGAATTCTTTAGGTATTAGATTATCGGACAACATCATAATATAACATAAGCTAGTTTGGTGGGTACCTTTGCGCCGCGAGTGACACGAGGTAGATTATTTGAACATGACGCATATACACATAGACGTTAATTCATTAATGTTGGATTCATTTTGTATTAATTTAAAAATCATTTAATGATAACTAAATTTTGTATCTATGTGTAATTAGACGTTTTTATTTATTTATTATAATTTATTTTGTCAGTTTAAATGTTGATTAAATGAATTTTCTAATTTTATGGAATTATAACATAATTTATATTGTAATCAAAAGACAATTTGCAGCTACTTTTGGCTTTTAAACAAAGCTCTTTTAAAGGATATGATGAACAATAGGGTGACAACACCGGCCATAAAATGGGCCATCATGATCGAACTACATGCTATAACTAGATTAAGTTGTAACTGTCAAGTATTTCCCTTAATACCATTCCGGTAGGAATTTATTACAATAATATTTAAAATCGTTCACAATGTGTTACTACGACAGCCAATAAGATTGTAGTGTCGATGCGCGTGAGTCACATTACACGCGTCGAGCTGTGGTCGCTCCAAAAACAACTTTATAGCCAGCATTTAGCTTGAAAAACATTTATATTTACTGGTAAGGCATAATAGCTTGAACAGTTTAAAACATAGAGGGCGTACTGAGAAGCATAAAGTTTTATTGGTAAACGATGCGCCATGCTCGTTCTTCTAAGAGGTGTTTACGATTGCAACAGCGTGTGTTAGCTACCTACACAGCTTTTTATAGGCTAGTTTTTAAACCACTTTTCGAAGTAAGAATCTCAAAGAATCAGATAGGCGAGGTATCTTCTCTCGTGTGGGTCGGTTACTATTGAACCGCCATGTAACAACTACGTACTTAATTTAATACATAGCCGGGACCGACTGCTTAACGTCTAACGGATTGTCTTACTTTCGGACAATCGGGTGATCAGCCCGCAATGTCCTAAGCCTAACCTAGCCTAACCATGTAGGGATCACTAAGTGATTTTTGCGATATGTTTCTCGACGGGTTTCGAACCACGGAGGCGAACAACGGAGGCCGTTAAAAGCCTTGACCAAAGCTATTGATGATTGGTATGAAATTCTATACACAGGGGGTCAAATGTCGTAGATGGATTCTTCGCGAACAGGCTGGTACAGCGTTGATGTTTGGGCATTTCCATGCCCCCAGATAGGTAGTCCATCGTGTTGAGAGAGTTTAAAATAAACAAATAAATAGCTACGAGGCGAAACAGATGATTGGTCATAAAACAAACCAGTTGTTAATAGTTTTATGGCGACACGATTAGGACTGCATGTAGTTTACTACATGCAGTCCAGTACAGTACATTTCCGGATGGGTTGCGCAGGTCATTCAACTTGCGAAGATAACAGGATAATGGCTTTTTGGGAACTAACTTCTCTGTTTCTTTTTTTTGGGAATATTTTAAATATCAATAGTTATACGTATATAAACGTTACGCCTTATTATAAGAAATGATGTAAGCGCCGTTTCGAAAAATCTGACTCTAACCTAGGGTGGTATTAATAAACTAATCTCAGCTGAGACTGCCCTCAAGATCATGCTCAAGTCCCTGTTTTTATATAAGAACTGTCACATTGACATGATCTTGAGAGCAGTCTCGACGCTGAGATTAGTTTATTAATATAACCCCTAATGTGATTTTCCAACAAAGCCCTCGAGTTCTTTTAGGTAATATCAATTGGCCACCGATTGTACTTCTCTTGTCACTTTGTGTTTATTGTACACAGAACTGAGTATAAAAAACAGTTAGACTAACACAAGAAAGACAAACGGTTCACCTTAGTGGAAATCTCTTCCAGCAGACCGGGAAAGATATATACTTAATACGGTATGTTTTGTATATTGTATAAAATCCTGACTGAGTTAAAGACAGGTGTACAACATAAATGCTATATCATCTTATTGGCGTGCCGTTGCCCTTGCGCACCTTCCTTACAAACTGTATCTGGGTGACCGGGTGATTTACCGTCGTAATAAATGACTTATATTTAGACTCGGGATTTTCACGGAAGGACTGAATAAAGGGAGCTTTTCTCAATACAGAACTTAATTCCGGGAATCGGCGGATTTTGCGCCTGATCTTACCCGTTATTATATTGTTGATAGAATAATGTATAAACATAAACAGCTTATACATATTCCACTACTGGGAAAAGGCCTCCCCTCTCAATTAGCCGAAGCGGGTATGGAGCATACTCCATCACGCTGCTCCACTGTGGGTGATTTTTACGGCTAGTAGCCGGGACCAACGGCTTAACGTGCCCTTCGAAACAATCATCTTATTTTTTCTGAGAAACAGGTGATTTAAACCAACAACCTTACCTGACAAAGAACAGTTTCACAAAGCGATTTCGACAATGTCCCCATCGGTCATTGAACCATCAGGACTCCGAATCCTTCCACGCTCTAAACACTAGACCACGGAGGATACAATATAACATAACATTTTCTTTATACGACTCAAGCTATAACAGTACGTTTCTGCTTTGATCTTATGATTTTCTTTTAACATAATAAAACTGAAGAAAAGATCAATGCTAAAATTTCCGGATTCAAAGGCGTATGTCAGAGAATTTAGGTCTTTAATATTACGCTGGATAAGCCTCAAAAGAACCGGGATATATTTCATGTCGGGACATAGTATTCATTCACTAAACACGATTCTCATTTTAATATCAAATTTGTGCTCGATATGGTAATCCTTGCCACTACCATCGTGCGATTTGCAAATGTAAGCGTTCAACCCACATAGCGATGCCAGGATACTAGCAAGAGCTCTGCGCAAGTACTTAAACAATCTTACGTAAACTTTGATCCTTTAGTCCTTTATACCTAGCAGTCTATATTACCCTATTTTCTGTTGCTATTAATAACAGAAGGTCTAAAATACCTTCTGAAGGTCGTGGAAAACGCTGGCAGTACCGAGCTTTGGGGGAGGCGTGTGTCCAGCAGTGTACGATTTCGGGCTGATGATGATGATAATAATTGATTTTGGAATTTTTATTTTAATTTTTTAATTTGGGTTACATGCCTGAAATAAATTGTTTTTATTTATTATTTATTTATTAATAAATATCAGTAGATGACTGGGTCAAAGATAAGTTATAAAATGCGGATAGGTGAATAAACATCAACATAATTTTTCATATAGACTTATTTACGAAGTACTAATAATAGTACTACGGGGATTTTTGTTTTTTATTACATTCACCCGTGCTTGAAGAAACTCACAAAAGAATATTAAAAAAAAATCTGACTCAGACGGGACTTGAACCCGGCGTCGGCTTAATGACGATAGATCGAAGGAATTTCGCAGACAAGGAGGAGGACTCGGTGCTGTAATAGTTAACACGCTCGACCCGGCTTGACAAGAGCTACGTGTTCAAATCCTGCCCGAGTAAGATTTAATTTTCTCTTAATTAGTACGACGTTTGACCACGTTTATTGATGACGTCACCGTTTTGCGCTACCCTTTGCGTCACGCTGCAGGTACCTCAGTATTATTAGTACGATAAGTAATAGAAATAGAATTGTTTTATTACGACCATGTGTTCGTACAAATTGTGGTGTTATAAAAATACAGAAGTAAGTATTATAGTATCAACATGGACCCGGGTCTATGAGGTTGGTAATTCACCTCAGAACCCACACGATAGAAGAAGATGGACCCGGTAAGGGTACTGCAACTGGTAAGTAGGTACCTATATATTTATACACGTACCTATATATCTTTGCATTTAGGTTACAATTCTGATCAAGGTATTTTCCGATCCATTGTTTGTGTTCTGGGCCACTGGCATACTTAACCTTACGCAAAGTATTCTCATTTAAATAGAGTACTTGTAAAAATAATATTGAATGAAGCAATTATGATACATTGCACAAATAGACTATTGAGCCCTGGTTCCGGCCAAGTAGTTAATGCCATCTGCGGCAAATGTACAATAAATCACGTCAAAAAAATGATATATAGGGCGCTGGGTACAGGCTTCTCTTCAATAGTAGTTTTAGGCGGATGAGACGTTCGGTATGTAAAAATTAACGATTCAAAGTGTAACTATGTTACCTACTGAATAAAGATATTTTTGAATTTGAATTTTGAAAAATTTTGAATATCTGTCCATATCGGAGGGGATATGGAGCATACTCCAGTGCGGGTTCGTGGAGGTGCTTTACGGCTACCAGAACAGACTGTTAAACGTGCACTATGAATCACTGAATCAGGTGATTCAAGCTTGCAATGTCACTAAAGGACAGTCTCAAAGTGACATCGACAATGTCCCCATAGGGAATCGAATCCCGACCTCTAGATCGCGAGCCCAACGCTCTAACCGCTAGACCACAGAGGCTGTAAATAAGCATGTAAATGAAATTGCAATGGACATCATACGCGACAAGCCACCGTGGGAAGAATGCAAACGACATTGCTTGAATAAACAGAAAAATGCTCTTGTAAGACCGGTCGGCATATGTCGTTGAACGAAACAATGGCGATATGCCTTTATGACCACTTATTGCTTCCGTGGAGACCTCTTCTTGTCGTGTGGGTTGTGAGGTGGAATACCAAGCTCATCAACCCTGGTGTCAGTGCTATTACTGAGCCGCCAAAGGCCCCTGACAAGGCCCATGTAACGACTACATACTTACATTACTTAGTAGGTCGTGGAGACCTGATCACTCGTTTCAATGTCGAACTTTGATACTATAGAAGTAAAGTTAAATACCTATCACTATAGTATTCTCCGACTCTGTGGTCCTACGGTTGAGCGTTGAGCTCATGCGCTCTCGGATTGAAATCCCGGGTCCCTAGTTTGGTTAGGACATTACAGGCTGATCATCTGATTGTCCGAAAGTAAGACGGTCCGTGCTTCGGAAGCTGCGTTAAGTCATTGGTCCCGGTTATTCAAATTCAAATTCAAAAATATCTTTATTCAGTAGGTAACATAGTTACACTTTGAATCGTCAATTTTTACATAACGAACGTCTCATCCGCCTAAAACTACTGCAGCTTCTCACAACCTGTATAGCCGGGGAAAAGAAGCTGCAAGAAAAACCTCGGCACAGGGCCCTAGACGTTCTTTTAAAAAAAATAAAAATAAACATAAAATATACAATTGAGTAATTTAGCTGCCTAATATCAGTTCTCAGACAGTTAATCCCATGCATTCATATCTTCTAAATAATCACTAACTTTATAATAACCTTTTTTGTAAAGTTTTTGTTTAACTACTTTCTTAAAGCAGTTGAAAGGCAAATTCTGAATGTCAATGGGAATCTTATTGTAAAAACGTATACATTGCCCCTTAAAAGATTTAGTAATCTTATGTAATCGACTGACTTGTAAAGCAAGTTTATTTTTGTTCCTGGTATTAACAATGTGCCGATCGCTATTTTTTGCAAATAATCCTATATGTTTTTTTACATATATTAAGTTTTCAAAGATATATTGTGATGCCATAGTTAAAATATTAATTTCTTTAAATTTATTTCTAAGTGACATCTTGGGTCCCAATTTGTAAATCGCCCGAATGGCCCGCTTTTGCAGAACAAAAATGCTGTTCACATCTGCAGCATGACCCCACAGCAAGATGCCGTACGACATTAGACTGTGGAAGTAGGCAAAATAAACTAATCGCGCGGTTTCTACATCGGTTATTAAACGAATTTTTTTGACCGCGAATGCTGCTGAGCTGAGCCTTTTGGACAACTTATCAATATGAGGACTCCATTGCAACTTAGCGTCCAAAGTAATTCCCAAAAATACAGCAGTATCCGTGAGGTCCAATTCCTTATTTTTTACAATAATAGAATCGAGCGGCCTACTAACATTCGATAACGTAAAATAAACATATTTTGTTTTATTTTCATTAAGTAGCAGGTTGTTTACAGTAAACCAATCCACTACCTCTGAAATGGCGTTGTTTACATCGTCAAAGGAATCTTGTCGTCTCTTTACTTTAAAAAGTAAGGAGGTATCATCTGCAAACAGCACCACTTCATGTTTTACAAGACTAGGTAGGTCGTTTATGTAAACTAGGAATAGAAATGGACCTAGAATTGAGCCCTGCGGGACGCCTATAGTGACGTTAGATCCACACGATCTGGAGCCATGCACATCAACCCTCTGAACGCGGCCACTAAGGTACGACTCCAAAAGAGCGATGGCATTATCTGTTATTCCATAGTGACGAAGTTTCGCGATCAATATATCATGACAAACGCAATCGAAGGCTTTGGAAAGGTCACAAAAGACACCAATAGCATCTTTGGACTCCTCCCAAGCCTGAAAAACATGATTTATTAACTCAACACCAGCATCGGTTGTTGAGCGACCCTTTGTGAAACCAAATTGTTTATTAGACATTAAATTGTTTAAATTGAAATGTTGAAGTAATTGCAGTAATAAAATTTTTTCAAATATTTTACTAAGCGTGGGTAGTATAGATATTGGTCTAAAATTAGTAGGGTCAGAAGTACTACCAGCTTTAAACAATGGAATGACTTTACTGTGCTTCATTAAATCTGGAAACACACCATTGTCTACACATTTATTAAATATACATGATAGATAGGGAGCTATGCAATCAATCACGGAGTTAATGACTTTAACAGAGAGACCATGAAGATCTGCAGTCTTTTTCATTTCTAAAGATTTAAAAGCTCTTAAGACGTCCCTAGGACTCACGTGTGTAAATGTTAGTTTATCTACTTTGGACGTATCTATGTGCTCCTTTACAAGTGATTGAGCGAGTGCAGGAGATGACTTCAAGTCCTTGGTAGTCGAAAATGGAATGTCAGTAAAGAATTTTTCAAAAGCTTCAGCAACTTGCTTATCATTTGTGAGTAGTTTACCGTCAATTTGTAATTGATACTCGAGATCGCGTGCTTTGACTTTCCCATTTTCGCTATTTATAACTTTCCAAGTCATTTTAATAATATCTGAGCTACCTTTAATTTTACTGCTAACAAACATTGCCTTCGCGGTAACGCAAACACGTTTGAAAACTTTTGAATACCGTTTTACATAGTCGTGAAAAGCTACGCTATGATTGTATGTTCTTTCTTCATAAAGTTCATACAACCTGTTTCTACTCTTATAAATTCCTACCGTCGCCCAGTCACTAAAAATTGGTGTGTCTGCTTTCTTAATTGTTTTTGCCTTAAATACTTTACTAACTTCCGATTTTGTTAGATTAAATAGGGAGTTATATAACAAATTTGGGTCATCACAGTAAGGAAGTTCTGGTAATTTGTTTGACATATTATCTTTGAATTGTTCTAAACGACTACTTGATATGGGATTGCATGTAACATCCTTTTTCAGAGAGCGGTCAATAAATAAGTTGAAAGATATTTGTTGACCACAGTGATCTGACTTTAATTTATTAATTATTAATTTATCACAAGGTTCTAAGTTACTAAAAATATTATCGATACATTTCGCGGACTGTGACGTGATTCGGGTTGGTTCTGAAAAAAGATTTACAAGATTATAACACAGAAATAAAGATTTGAATGTAGTACTTAATGAGCAATTTTCCAGAATATCAATATTGAAATCACCGCAGACGATAACATGTTTGCTTTTATTACATAATTTGCATAAAGCTTCATCAATAACTTTCTCAAATAGATCATAAGATGAAGCGGGGGGTCTGTATACGCTCAATACAATAAGCCGGCTGAGTTCAATACAGGCTAGCTCAACAGTTCGCTCAACTGAGAGACTTACAATATCCGTTCGTTCCTTATATTTTAAACAATTACGTACTAATATTAATGAACCGCCACGGATAGCCGTCTCCCTGCTGTACGAGCTGGCAACCTGGTGATTATTGAAGCAAACGAACTCATGTTTTTTTAGCCAATGTTCAGTTACGCACATAATATCAACACAATTACTGTTTAAAAAAAGTTCAATTTCAAGTTCCTTGCCCAATATTCCTTGTATGTTTTGGTGTACCAGGTTGATTACATTTGTATTTTTCTTATTGCATTTTATATTTAATATGTCCTCATTTAACTTACTACAGCCAAAGTTTTTCTCTGTTGTCATTAAATTTAATTTAAATTACAAATGTCAGAAATAAAAATAGGCTGCTCAATAGGAGCAGACGCGTTAAAAGCCAACGAATTGGCTGATTCTATTGTAAAAAAAAAGGATAGCGACTTCGCTATTTGTCTTTTGTAAAAGTTAGATAGATAGTAATATCTGTCTTTGGTCAAATAAAAATTCCTAACATAGGAATTCGTATCAATAAACTGAAACTTATTATAATAATCGCATACTAAAGTATGCAACGTCAGGTTTAGTTACTACTGGGGTAAGTGAGTAATCATTACATGAGCCACGCCAGGTTTGATGAGGTTGGTAATTCACCTCACAACCCACACGATAGACGATAGTATTCTCCTGCCTAACGTTTTTATGTATCTATTTATACTAACTAATATTATAAAGAGGAAAAATTAGTATTTTTTTTTTGTATTGAATAAACTGAAAAACTACTGGACCGATTTCAAAAATTCTTTCATTATTAGAAGGCTGCATTATCCCTGAGTAACATAGGCTATATTTATTACTAGAAAAATAGACTAAAACTATCTTCATCTCTTTCTTACCAATTGCCCGAATTGGCACGTAATATGTAAACACAGAAAATAAACAACTCTAACAGAGAAATAGTATTAGTCACATCCAAACACTATTTACGATAAGTTAATGACGAAATATTTAACGTGAGCGTAAGTTTTTAACCGTTGGAAAACAATGAATGGGTGTATCGAATGCATTGCGCGCGAGCAAACACACTCCATTGAGGCAGGAGCGTGGTTATGCTTACTTAGCACGTAGGTGCGACTTACACAACTGCGCCCGCGCCGGTCGCAGTAGCGGCTTATTATACTGACGTGCTCGATTTTATAGCTGAAGGAAATCATTTAATTACGTTGTTTATTATTCGTTTGTTTGGTTGTTACTTTCCGGGTTTTGATATGAGTTTTAAGGTCCTTTTCCCCCTCCGGTTGATTGAGGGGAGGCCTGTGCCCAGCAGTGGGACGTATATAGGCTGTTTATGTTTTATGTTTCCACCAGAGATGTGCCATTGCCATGGATCCGCCTGGTATCTGCATAATATCAATCATATTCATTGGTCCATGTCATTGGTCTATGTGATCATAACATTGTTGGAAACGGATTCAACTATGCTATGTTTCTTATTTGGAAGGAAGTGTGCTATAGATCGTCTCAAGTGGGGCGGCTATGTCAAGAGCAGAGTAGTATCATCTCGTCCAGTGGAATGTTCCCACATTGGGAACGTTCCCGGCAGTAAAAAGGCGCAAAAGTTAAGTAACAGAGCTTTATTACCTAACGTTTAGGCTGATAAAATCGTAGTACAAGAAAGAGAACGCGAAGCTTTGTCTTTACTATTAAAGAGTTTTTACAACGGTCAAAAAAGAAACAACAGTCAGAAAAGAGAAGGTGCAGGACGTGTCGTATCAGGGGGTGAAGGATTTGGCGGGAAGAAGAGAGGAATGGCGATTACTCCACCGAAAAGAGCGCAGCTCTTAAATAAAGAGGGAGACAACGGTCTTCATCACTGATCCCGTCTTCACAGCACATCTTACTCGCCCCGCTCCATAGCTTAGCATCAGTGGAAACGGCCAAATAGTTTCGTAGCTTAGCTGTCACATCCTCGCAGCATAGCTACATAGCACATCTCTGGTGGAAAACCCTTAGAGTCGATAACTAAAACGGTACAGGTTATAAGAACAAGAGTGAAAGGTTTACACAGTTACACTTTTTAATAACTGTAAAACAACAGTTTTTTTTATTTTTTAATCAGCTATCCTTGGCAATTATGTATTGAAAACATACTTAATTACATTTTAAGGTTCGACCTCGGAAAAGGATGCTTGATGCCTCTTCGCACCAGCGGGACAATATAGGTTAGAAATAGAAATTGGTATTGGTTGGAAAACGCGTGATGCGTGATTTAAATTTAAAAAAAAAAAAAAAAAAAAAAATCATAGTGTCACGGGTTCGAATCCCGTCTCGGGCTCTTAACACGACTTTTTTTTTTGTAGCCTAATCAATGTCCCACTGCTGGGCAAAGGCCTCCCCCTTCTCGAGTTTATGAGTTGAATTTTTATTTGGATTATAGATAACTAGCTACCCGCCCCGGCTTGGTACGAGTGCAATTCCGAGGAAAAAATGAAATTATTCACGACATCACATTAAAATTCTTAAAAATAACAGTATTTCTCCACTATTTAATGGATGTTATTATACTCGCTCCTTGTTCGAGAGGTTTTAAACAGTGTAGTCTACGTCTTATGCTCCAGCATCGTCACAATTTTCAAAGCTCATATCCAAAGCTAAAAAAAAAAAGTTAGTTTCCCGCTTCCTGAACGCAGCTGTCAACTAATGTCATTACGGTTTTTGTGCACCGGCGCGTCACTTCGCCTCCGTAAATAAACTAATTGAAAACTAATATTTAATACAAAAACATGATTGATATAGTGCGAAAAATCTGTTACTTACATAATCAAGTGCTTTTTTCTCTAAAAAAGCTAGAAACAGTACCAAAGAAAAAATGTGGATGACGACGAGCGTAAGTTCTTTTTGATAAAACAAAACGTGGATTATACTGGTAAGTCTTAACATTATCCATCTACTAAAACAAGAGAAGATATAATTATGATCAATTCAATTTAATTCCTTTTATTGTCGAAAACAAATTACTTTTTTTTGAGGTTATAATTTTATAATCCTAACATTCGAAGAAGTAACTTAAGTTGGTTCTTATTACTAATAAAAGTAACTAGTTTTATTAACAGAAATAATAATAATATTAAAATTGTATCGTGTTCGTGTTATAACAGTGATTTAAAAGTTATACTTTATTCCGATGTTGATGTTGTTTAAATTCGCCTTATATAAGGCAGGCAAAGATCTCAGGACTATACAGTCTTGACTTTAGTAATTTAATATTCGAAAATCACGATCAAAATAGGCCTAAGCCTTGTCTTCAGTCCCTGATTGCCGCGTTTTTATTTTCATCTGTCAAAAAAAAAAAAAATTTTTGTTTCTTTTTGTAATTGTGTTCTTGGCTTATGTTGCGGTTGATAACTTACTATCAGCGAATGAAATGAGCAGTTTTTTTATAAAACAAAGAGAACCAGTGAAATATAACCGCAGAATGGCATAGAAAAGTAAATAATTAACTCGGAAATAATTTGACAAGTTCAGATAATTAGATGACAGAAGCACTTCATGTTTACCCTGTTCATCAAGAAGTACCTATGACACAGTAGTACTCAATATCACAGAGGTCATCTACACCATTGGTAGACAAGATACATAACTTATTCAAGATAACACTTAAAACATTTAGAGGATTATAATTGGTTTACTACAAGATAACCATACTTAAAAATGATATTATATATATTATAACAGTACATAATCCCTTCTCACAGTCTCTGTTAAGTGGTGTTAATAATGTTATCTTCTCCGAATGATACTTACAATATAAGATGATGATAATATACCCTAACAATAAAAACAGAAAGAGTGTTAAGAGAGTACAGGCAAAAGATAGCCTTATTATAGTAAGCAATTTCTTCCAAATTACTCTAATCTTATTATAATTCAAGCTTCCAACGTATGGGTGATGATTATTGGTACCAACCTAACCAACAAGAGAACACCACTTGGAGAGTCACCTAGTTAAGCACTAGTAGTGAACTGTCTGACTAGAGAATAGACAGGCTATTTGTTTCCCTTTAGAGCTATCACAATAGAGGATAGACAATGGACTCGATGTATCAACCCTATTAACATAAAAATCAACCACTAAGACCATTGCTAAGCGCTAATATACCTATTTTACATTTCCATACCTAGAGCTATCACTTAGAGGATAGACAATGGACTTAAAGGCACAATGCACATAAGAGCTACCATTAGGAAGGTCGCCATTGATAAGCGATAATATACCTATTTGTCATTTCCATACCTAGAGCTATCACTTAGAGGATAGACAATAGACTTGAAGGTATCAATGCAATGAATGTAAGAGCTACCACTAAGAAAGTCGCCATTGACAAGCGCTAACATATCTATTTCTCATTTCCATACCTAGAGCTATCACTTAGAGGATAGACAATAGACTTGAAGGTATCAATGCAATGAACATAAGAGCTACCACTAGGAAGGTCGCCACTGACAAGCGCTAACATACCTATTTCTCATTTCCATACTTAGAGCTATCACTTAGAGGATAGACAATGGACTTGATGGTATCAACCTAATTAACAAAAGATCTACCACCAGGAAGGTCGCCATTGCCAAGCGCTAATATACCTATTTATCATTTCCATGCCTAGAGCTATCACTTAGAGGATAGACAATGGACTTGAAGGTATCAACACAATGAATGTAAGAGCTACCACTAAGAAAGTCGCCATTGACAAGCGCTAACATACCTATTTCTCATTTCCATACTTAGAGCTATCACTTAGAGGATAGACAATGGACTTGATGGTATGAACCATATTAACATAAGAGCTACCACGATTATGGTCGGCATTGGCAAGCGCTATATACCTATTTCTCATTTCCATACTTAGAGCTATCACTTAGAGGATAGACAATGGACTTTATGGTATGAACCCTATTAATATAAGAGCTACCACGATTATGGTCGGCATTAGCAAGCGCTATATACCTATTTCTCATTTCCATACCTAGAGCTATCACTTAGAGGATAGACAATGGACTTGATGGTATCAACTCAAATAACATAAAGCTACCACTACAAGTATCGCCTTTTGCTAAACGCTAGTAGATAGCTAGAACATAGACCAACTATTTTTTATACTTTTATTTCCATGTTTGGTTTGTCACTTGAGGAATCGAAGATAAACCATTGAATTGTCGGGGCTTACCTACCCATGTTGAAACTCAAGATTAGACTAATGCTGAGAAACAATAGACTATTATGTCAAATTGATTATTATAAAATAATGAGAGTACAAATTCTGAAGAAATAACCGACAATTCAAAACCTAAAAGCCTCTGTTCTATTAATCAACCTCAACTGTGCTAGAAATCAAAGTATGTAATGTCAGAGATTACTTTCAAAAGAGATAACTGTACACAAGACATGGTTAGAGAATACTGCTATTAAATTCTTTCAACCAACATCATAAAATTCAAATAGCACATAAATAATAATGAATAACATTGCCCGAAGAGTGAGTAAACGAGATAGCAACAGGATCTGTGGAACAGAGACAACAGTATCAGCAGGCAGCCCCACAGCCAACAGCATGAACAGAAAGCCCACAAGGAACAGTATCAGCAGGCCGCCCCACAGCCAGCAATAAAAGCAGTGATGCAACCAGTCATGATCAGCAGTGCTATAACCAGCAGTACCAGCAGCCCTACAGCCAGCAGTAGTAGCAGAGCTACAACCAGATGTATTAGCAGTCTCACAGCCATTAGTATCAACAGTGGCCCAGGCAGCAAGGCCGTTTAAGAATAGTACCTCATGAGGAGGAAGAATTCCCTATAAAGTTATAATGGGAAAATTTGCACAAGCAAATATATTTTTCAAAATTCTGGTAAAATTAATTCCGAATGTCTATCACTAAAAGTTTTAGCATTATCATTAAGACATGGGATTCAAATCCTGTCTTTGTTAATCAGGAATAACAATACTAATCTCAGTATAAATTGGGGTACCTACCTGATAATATTATAACTTCAATGAAAATTTCCTTCAAGTATTACATTCGAAATTGTAAAATATTGATACCTAGTTCGGTTAGATAGAATAGTTGCCCTTTTTATTATTAACTCATAGGTGAAAAGGAAGGAAAAATAGTTCATTAGTAACATATAACTTACATCACCATTAGCGTTTTCTCTAAATTATGTTGTTGTAGATTTATTATGTTGTTGCTGATCAGCCCAAAACACAGTTTACAATTAATATAAAAATTACAACAATAATGTCCCTCCACTTAATCAATCGGAACCAAACTGCAGTGGAGAAGTAACAATAATATTTTCATGATAAATATATGTTTATCTTATTTTTCGGTTAGTGTTGTAACGTAAATCAGGCAGGTCCCTTCACTAAATAACCTGACATATTAAATCTTCAGGATGGGTACGAGAAGTGAATCCCTGTGCAAACAACAGGATCATGTTAAGTTAGGTTAAAGGAAAGGATGATTTTTACGAACGATGATAATATACCTACACGACCGATAATTAATAAATTAATGTTATCCTTATATGTAACTGCACACCTAAGGGTAAAATATGTTTTATTCATTTATTTATTTTTTCCAGTAAATAATAGGACGTCACTATTACTGTCCTAAAAGCAAATTCAATAATTATTACACTAAAGAGATAGCTGCGTAAACAATGTTACGTGTGTTAATGTGTTGTGTGTACGTTGTTCTATCATCTGATTGGTGGGTGAAAGGTTGCATAGAGGAATAGGAAAAAAATCCACAACAAGTTATATTTATTATTACCACATAAAAGAAATATACTAAATATTATTACCAAGCCCATATGGTCGATATTAGGTAATACACAATAACTTGGGCTCAGGTAATCTATTTTAATAAAAACAAAATCTTAATTATTACGAAGATAATTATCACACAAGTACATAATGTAAATGCACTTCCTCTCTTTATACTTTCAGCCTCATTTAACAATATCTTATAATAAAGAGGAAAGTTTAGTTCAGTGGTTCTGAATATTTTAATGAAAAAGGTCATTTGAATAAATGTATCGAAATTCTTACTTGCACTTATATTTGTATTTTCTCTAATCAATTTGACATGTTGTCTTAGGATTCATTTAACTACTCAATGTCGACAACAATTGCCAACTTAGCACAGGATGTTACAATCAATCTTGTGTCTGGGTGCCCTCGTCATTACCCGTTCTTCTTTATGTATTTCTTCTTCTTTTATGTATGTAAACAAATAATGTGTAACTTTGATAATTATTGTAGCCCTTGGTATGCCAATGAAAAATGAGTGTTATACTATATGATGAAGTCTCACAGTCCTTTCGACTATAACTATCGTTGTTGTTCAAGAGCTTCGGAAATGTGCTCTATGGTGAGGTCCCTGTGAGGCTCTTATAGCCAATCTTGATGTTGAGCTCATTCAGAAATTTGTTCTTGTGTAGTTCTTTTGTTGTGAAATTGATAGTAATGTGAAATAGGTATTTAATGTACTTGCTCAACTTCAACTTAATTATTTAGAACTATGTATCTATTCTAGTACAGTATAGTATAACCATATATTATATAACATACATAATATCGATTCCATTCTTGAGAACTGGTGAAACTTGTTTAGCGAACAGTTATTATTCTTATTGTTTTTTACATGATAATATCAAAACGTTTGGTGGAACGCCGCGCTGAGTTTATCAGGCGACGGCTGTGCCTCTCACTGCCTTTATTGGGATTAAAGTCATGGGCAGCTTAATTAGCTTTCGTGATAACAATGTACTTTATTCACTAATGAATAATCATATTATTGGTACTCGTTTCAATTTAAATGTTTCATTCCCAACTAAACTTTGAACATCTACACTGTTTAAAACCTCTCGAACAAGGAGCGAGTATAATTATGAGATTAAACGAACTTACCTGTAAGTGAAGTTCTATCTCAATTATACGAAGCTCCTTGTTCGAGAGGACTCCCTCCCGTCAATTTTAATATCCCGCCCTAAAGCTTCCACAGGTGATGGAGTTGTCCATGAAACATGCTTTAAACATAATGACATTAGTTGACAGCTGCGTTCAGGAAGCGGGAAACTAACTTTTTTTTTTTAGCTTTGGATATGAGCTTTGAAAATTGTGACGATGCTGGAGCATAAGACGTAGACTACACTGTTTAAAACCTCTCGAACAAGGAGCTTCGTATAATTGAGATAGAACTTCACTTACAGGTAAGTTCGTTTAATCTCATAATTATACTATACATATAAACCTTCCTCTTGAATCACTCTATGTATTAAAAAAACCGCATCAAAATCCGTTGCGTAGTTTTAATGATTTAAGCGTACATAGGGATGTAGGGACAGAAAAAGAGACTTTGTTTTATCATCATCAGCTCAGGCCTTTACATCTTTATCAGATGATTCAAACAGCGTTTCTGTAGCAGCTTTTGTGTGGCTTTGTTTTATACTATTCTTGGTTTCCAGGATTTGTGCCAGTTTAATAGCAAAATAGGCTCCCCTCCTAATACATGGGTTTAAACATAGCTGGCGAGGAGTGGGTGTATATACTAAACACCTCTGCCTACTCCTTCGGGGGTACAGGCGTGATGATATGTTGTGATAGAAATTGGTATAAAAATTCAAGGTAACGGAACCCCAATAAACCCATCCCAAAACATCAACTAGCAACCTTTAAGCGTCTATCCCCAACCATTAACCGTTCGAACGACGCACCTCCTAATAGATTCGCAAGGCTGAAACAATTGAGACGTCGCGCACGCGACGCGTAATAACGATCCTTGCGTACCGCTCGAGGACGACGATACAATTATATAAAACTAAAAAAAAATATACATAAATAACGTCAGTCGAACAAGGAAAGGAGGAACACCAATTAAGAGATGGGAAGATGAAATAAAAAATACAGCAGGAAATATGTGGAGGAGGCCTTTGTTAAAAGACAAATGGACGAAGGAGATAAATAACAACTTTAAAACTATTCTTCTTCTATCGTGTGGGTTGTGAGGTGAATTACCAACCCCATCAACCCTGGTGTCAGGGTTATTATTGAGCCGCCATAGGCCCCTGACATGACTCATGTAACGACTACGTACTTACATCAGTAAGTAATAACCGGGACCAACGGCTTAACGTGCCTTCCGAAGCACGGATCTTTTTACTTTTTAGACAATCGGGTGATCAGCCTGTAATGTCTTAACCAAACTAGGGATCACAATGTGATTTTTGTGATTTGTCCCCACCGGGATTTCAACCCGGGACCTCCGGATATTGAGCACAACGCTCAACCACTGGACCACGGAGGCCGTTGCACATTTAAACCTATTTAAACACATTTTTAAATGTTAAGTTCGCGCCATCTATATTTTTTTGGGGAACTTCGCCTGGAAAGTCACTCATTCTCGCAAGAAGTTTTTCTCATTAACAAATTAATGGCCTGAAAACTAACATGACTGTCTCCTACATCCAAGATGTCGTTTCCAGATACTGAATGTATTATCATTCTATTAAAGCTTGCTTTGTTGTCAAATACAATATCTCTCTCAGATGTTATTTTTGGATAATATTCTCCTGAATTACTAGCTCACTTAGATTCATAATTACGTCGTAACATGTTGGGAGCTATATAGGCTATTATTGAGTTAAATTTGTATTTATTACTCGCGTGGGTGCCCCCTTTCTGTCTATTCAGCGCCTATCCTTGCCTGTGACGATTTTATACAAACTGACAGAGTTGGTCATATCATGGGGTCATATTATTTCTCTTCTTCTAGAGAGTATAGTATGCACATCTACTCCTGGCCAGCTATGTTTAAGTGCCATGTAAAGGCGACCGAGCACAAATCCTGGAGTCATACCAATTTCTTTATCTTATCTAATGTATACCCCATAATTTGTAGTCTAAGTACATGATATTATTAGACAGAATACCAGCGTCGCGGCGCCATAAGCTGAGTGAGGTCTTTTCACTTCCACTATGCATGAGTAGGACGACATAACATCACATTTAATTTAGTTATAAGTTTCCGTCTTTTTGTATATACCTATCTATATGTTAGCCACTACTATCTGTTGTAAGTTTTACGTAAGTATTTCATGTGTGATGTTATTCTAATGTAATCCGTGTCTGTAGTGTCCTAAAATAATATGTTTCTTTCTTCCTATATTGTAGTCACAAAGAGATATAAAAATCATCTTTTATGTGAATTTTTCGCACGACAAGTTACCGAGTATTATTAAGTAGCGACTACACGACACTTGAATATTACAAAGTCAATGTCAAGTGTATTATTCGGCGGCCTTGCTTCATACAAATCCGTATATTTGTTGAGCGCGCCAATCATTGAACTTTTAACAGCCTCTTAACCTTATTGGTTAGCACTTTATTGCTTCAGTACGAGGTTTCCCTCTCAACGGAGTGTGAATTATGGAAATATTACTACCGATTTTACATGAAATTAAACATTTATAGTATTATTTACATACCGGTTAGTACCAATGTATCTTTACGATGGAGAAAAAGAAACAAGTCTTCTTGTAACATGGCTCACGATCCGGAGGTCCCGGGTTCGTTTCCCGGTGGGGACATATCACAAAAATCACTTTGTGATACCTAATTTGGTTAGGACATTACAGGCCAACATGATGGACTAATGTTATGGGCGATAGGCTGATCCCTTATCACCATAAGGTTCATCATATCCAGCTTAAGACATCGTATCAACAGTGGCTGCAAGTTGTCTTTGATTACTTGTGGCTCTGCCCACCCCATTAGGGATAACGGGCGTGAGTTTATGTATGTATGTATGTACATTACAGGCCGATCACCTGATTGTACGAAAGTAAGACGATCCGTGCTTCGGAAGGCACGTTAAGCGGTTGGTCCCGGTTACTACTTACTGATGTAAATACGTAGTCGTTACATGAGTCATGTCAGGGGCCTTTGGCGGCTCAATAGTAAACCTGACACCGGGATTGATGAGTTTGGTAATCCACCTCACAACCCAGACGATAGAAGATGAGGGTTGTGTGGTCAATGACCGACCTCATCAACCCTGGTGTCAGGTTTACTATTGAGCTGCCAAGTCTTAGGTGAATATGAAGAAGGGCATAAAATAAGTAGTAGTTTCAATAACACTTTAAAATCAATACCTATTCAGTTACTTAGTAGAAGACCAGGTATAATAATAGCGGCGTAGGTCTCACGGCACGTTTTGTATGACATAGACAATGTTCACGACGTCTCGACCAATCCCGAATCATCTCGAATTCTTGGAAAAATATAATCGGTTCTTGTGACGTCATAAAAGAAAAAGCTGCGAGCACCAAAACAATGGGAGACAGAAATAAGTCCGTTTATGTAAATTTATGTCACGCTCTATTTTGAGAGTCGCGCCGCGTGAACTTGTCCAAGTGCGCGTGCGCCGGTGAACGTTACGGTAAAAGGAATATTCCTATGACGTCCACTTGACGGTTGTTTTGACTATGCCAGTGTTATCTATGTAATATCACTGGTATATATATTGATAAGTTGTAAATAAAGCGAAGACATCTACGAAACTGACATAGCAGTTATGCCTTGAAAATGTAAAGGATCTGTTTATTCATAAACTAAGGACGTTGCGTGCTAAATAAAATTACGTACAATAATTAACCTACGAGTAGTATAGTTTTTATATTATATATACTGTCTAAGGCCAACAGCTACTGTATATGTTGCTACAACATGTCGTTTTCAACAATAGTCACTAATACATTATATTATCTCTATGGGAGTGAGTGTTTCAAAGGTAACGAGTGGTAGGTAGGTGGTTTTAAAGGGTATGACCTAACCTGTAATTGAGATAGCTTTCCCTTTGATTTGGAAGGATAGAGAGGCAGCAGCATTTGTAAAAAACCTGATCTGTCAAATCCTTCAGGTTAGGTAAGCGGACTCTGTGAAAAACGGGATAACCCTGGTTTACAATTTACTTGTGAATGAATTATCAAAATCGGTTCAGTAGTTCTAGAGATTACTTCGTACACTTTTAGATGTAGGGTGCATTACGATAGAAAAAGAAAGGGTACTAATTAAAATGATTTTTGTTTTTATAGCACCCACCCGTGGTTAGAGAAACTCACAAAGTGAAAATTTAAATCGAAAAAATCTGTCTCGGACGGGACTTGAACCCCCAGCTCTTGTCAAGCCGGGACGAGCGTGTTAACCATTACACCACAGGTTCCTCCTACTGTCCATGCGAAATTCTTAGATCTATCGTTTTTAGAGAATGCTGCTTCTTGAACGATAAACTTCGGCAAAAATAGGGTTACAAGGTTGCTACCTAGAAGATGTACAGACAAGTAAGGTACATAATGGCCCCGATTCCTGCAGACACCGCCTAATTTTATTTTAAGTTATATCCGTCATTTTCATATCCGTCGAAAAGGAAAGAGACGGATGATTCACAGCTCTTAACTTTAGGAAGAATGAGTAAATGAATGAATAACCCGGGCGAATCAAAAAGGTATGTCGCTGGTATGCAATCCGTTTGACGTGCTGTGTACTTAACTGTGTCGGGTTATTGACTGATGTTAAAATTTTTAGACGGTTGTTTTAGATTTGTGCTTAAAATTGACGTGTGTTCCATAAATTTTATGCTTGTCGATTATCCGTCCCTTTCCTTTTCGGCGGATAAGAATATGACAGATATAACTTAAAATAAAATTAGATGGTATTTACAGGAATTAGCACCACTATCACGATGTGAACTGATGAGGTCGATAACAATGAAGCATTAGTCACCACGAGTGGATATTTGGCAGCGGATGAGACGATTTGTAGTTTTTGTGGTGGGAGGCCGCGTAGAGGCGTGGTAACGACCGATTGCTCGTACGCATGTTAACAATGTCATTACTTTTATAATGACTAGCGAGTAGGTAGATAGTTGTCGCTAGTTTCTACATGTGTTGACGCCTCTGCCTTACTCTATGACTCATCTTTTGACAAAAAAGAACGATTCAATTGGGTCGTGTACTAGGTTCAAGATAAACTGTGAAATTCTGATTACTAAATAAAGACAGATCTAAAACTAACGAAAAGGCTTTTTTTCTATTTAACTTATTTATGAATTTTAATCAAGAAAAACGTAATAATAAGTCCGACATTTTATCACGTTTTTCTATGACGTCACAGTGTGCTATTTCACACAAATTCCATAGTAATTTCGAGTTTTGACGTTTAGTAAAAAGTAACTGATTTGACTAGTTGTAAACTAGCCTATTATCACAGACGATCTTTAAAAACCTTTTTATATGATCTATGTTTCTAGTTTTACTTTTTACTAGTAAGACCATCATCTTGACTAGCGTTATCCCGTGATCACAGAGTCCGCTTACCTAACCTGAAGATCTGACAGGTTCAGTTATTTACAGAAGCGACTGCCTGTCTGACCTGCCAACCCGCGAAGGGAAACAAGCCCAATATAGGTTAGGAAACGGATTTCTCGGGAATGTGGGTTTCCTAACGATGTTTTCCTTCACCGCTACTACTACTATGTAAGATACTACGGAAAAAACTAAAGCGGATACTTAAAAGACCCTTAAATAGATTACATGAAGAGCTATCCTCGTCGAAACAAAATAAAAGACAGGTCGAGCTTGGGAACTAAGTCAATCGGGCGACTCTTTCTAAGACGCATAACCACCTGTTGATCGCCTGAGATCGTTCAAGATCCCCGTGTCACCGTTCTACAACATTTACCTTGTCAATCGCGAATTAGGTACATTTGAATGCAGACAGGATAATGGATGTCTTTATTTGTATTCTTTTTTTGAATTGTTATTGCTTATAAAACATGTCCGGAACAATACAATGCTGTTGGTTCCATTGACCTTCCATATTCGCGTGCAGACTTAATTTAATCTAATCTAGCCTACAAGATCCCACTGCTGGGCAAAGGCCTCTCCTTCCTCTTTCCATTTCAGGGGCCGAAGTAGACCTCGAAAGAGATGGCGTGACGACTTGGACGCTTGCCGGAGGGACTGGCCGGAGTACGCACAGGTGCAGACTTAAAACTGCCCATAAAAATAGCATCACGCCAGTATCAAGAAAGGAGTAGGCAGTTGTGTAAACCCTCGCCAGCTTTGTTTATATCCCATGTAATAGGGCGCGACCCCAATGACAAGTGATATGAATTATCTACAATCCAAACATGAAGTCAAACTAATAAAGTAGAATTCAGTGGTTTGGAACTCGACCCGGGATTCGAAGCTGTGAACCTACGATGTAAGTGACGCGTTTTCTGAAAAAGGAGATCACGGATTCGACGTAATTTAAGCAAACACTATGGAAAACTGCTATACGATTTAAGCCAAACTTAGCGCGCGGTCTGCAAACCGCGTGGTACAATCCTCAAGGATATTTATTAACTGACTACAAAAATGGAGGTTATTTTTATTTTGATTTAATCATTTTGTATCGACTATCGAAGTAGGTAGATTATGCTATACCTACTATGCTATACTTAAGTGTATAGCAACGTAATGTGTGGGAATGAAATAGAATTAGATTTATAGGTAAGCTTGTAGTACGAGCAAAATTAAACTAATATTAACATGGATTCTTTTTTTATTATTAGATCTTTTATGTGTAGTATAAATAGCTGCCGCCCGCGACATTTTTCTTGTATATTTACATATCGTCTTCTCTTCTTGTTGTCTATTTTTACTAATAATAGTTTCAAATCTGTTGTCTTTTTCTAATTCTTAGTTAATGATGATATTAATTCGTCTCAATAACACTAAAGCTTCACTATAAGCAGATATATTTAAGACGTAGTATCTTGATACCTGTGTACCTTAGTACTTGTACACAATTTTCTCCGGAAAATATCTTACATAACTTCGGACTTGATCCCCCCGCAGAACTTAATTTAGAAACGACCTTTGACCGTTTACATAACCATTTCCAAATCGCACCCACGCTCCTATATTGGCAAATCCAAATGTCATACTCAGGAGGCCCCATAACAGGACTTGAGAAGCTTCGTAAATAATTTCCCTCCAAAACAGCCATTTGCAATGTGTAATTTGTTACCCCTGCATTTAGACATGTCTATTTAGGTCTAAATTTTAGTGCAGTAAACTTCATTGTTCTATCGTTTAAGTTAAGCATTCAACGACGAATAAGTTTATAAGTACTAGTACGTAAAGTAGTAATACTACGAGCATTATTGACAATATCATTAAATATATGTACTTTTTTATTGCAATAATCATAAATGACATAGGAACTGTCAGCTTCCGATAAAAGAGCGCGCGCGATTTCCGATGGAAATATTTTTCAAAATCCAATATCAATCCGCCGCGAATTCCAGCATATTCAGCTTTTTTAATATCAGCGAACGTCCACATTTACAACATTAGGATTTCCGCAAAGAAATGTCGTGCATGCGGAATACAAAATCAAATATTACGGCGGCTATACACTCGCGTGCTCTCGTCAAGTCTCGCCGAGAGCACATACTCTCGGGCACAGGCCTGATAGGTCTTGTCTACGACGATACGAGGATTTATGCGAGAGCTACCATTTACAAATTCGCTTTAGGGAACAAGTGGCACGAAAAACTCCTTAACAAGACGGTTTAATTTCTTTACAATTACCTAACAAGCAAAACTACATATGTACGCAATAAAATATCATAATTTATCATGTTGACTTTTACCCGGTCAAGTAATTAAAACCATCTGCAAAAATCAACAATAAGTCACTTAAAAAAAACTGACTTAACAACTCCTTACATTAATATAAGCTCACGATTATATCCCAATTGGGGTAGTTAGAGGTACATCCATAGTAATAAACTAAGTGCCCACACCTCACCGAGCTTTCTGTTAGACCAACGTGATAAGTGGTGAGCCGTATCGCCGTCTGCTATAGTATCCTTGGGTTATTTTTTTTTACATAATAAAGCATGATGGCTCATGGTGAGTGTATAGCCGCCATAAGAGGGGCGGGGCAGAGCGCTAGAGGCTGATGACACGGGCGGTAGATTGGGCGGGGGCTGCTACCCCCGGGTGCGGGTTTTTCTCTCGCCGCGTCGTAAATTCACAATTCTTTCGATGTACGTCGTGTACTATTACGTTTTGCGGGTAATAAAATGTGTGCCCTGTTAACTTTTTGTTGTTAAAGATAAAAAGCGACAGAACACGTTTAATTTAGTTACTGTTAGTGGAATTTGTTGTTTTTTTTTACATTAGACGTCAAAAATGCGTTTTAAAAAGACTGTATTTTATTTTAGCAGTTGGATACTTCGGCGTGACGTATTGGAAGAGGCGTTGTTTAGGTTTTTTACTTGTTTAGTTTAAAAAAATGATTACAAAAAAGAACTAATAGCGTATCAATCAACATCTGCCTAGCGTGGTCCCTGTTTCACGGGGTCCGTTTACCTAACCTGAAAATTTTACAGATTCGGTTTTTATTTATTATTTATTTAGCAGTTTATTGTAGACAGAACTGGATATGAAGACAATTCGACTAAAACATGACAAACAAAGGGTTTTTGGAGAAGCGACGAAGTAATTACGTATCATGAAACGAAAATAGAAGTAATTAAAACTCAAAAGCTCACCGGAGGACACAATGAGTGCACAGTAAATACGGCCCTATTATCAGTAGGCGAGTGCCTGTGTTAATACTAGCTTTGGCTGTACAGTTCACCCACGCATATAACAAAGTTCACGTTTAAAACTTTTTAGCCTTCACCACTTCCCACTCGAATAGAAAATTAACATTGCTTTTTACTTTCCTTCGAAATTAGAGTATTTAAAACACGCTATGATCGTTTTGACGTTTGCCCCGCTGGGCAAGATAATGGCTCCGATTCCTGCAGACACCGCCTAATTTTATTTTAAGTTATATCCATCATTTTCATATCCGTCGAAAAGGAAAGGGACGGATGATTCACAGCTCTTAATTTTAGGAAGAATGAGTAAATTAATGAATAACCTGGGCGAATCAAAAAGGTACATCACTGGTATGCAATCCGTTTGACGTGCTGTCTACTTAACTGTGTCGGGTTATTGACTGATGTAAAATTTTTAGACGGTTGGTTTAGATTTGTTCTTAAAATTGACGTGTGTTCAATAAATTTTATGTTTGTCGATTACCCGTCCCTTTTCTTTTCGGCGGATAAGAAAATGACAGATATAACTTAAAATAAAATTAGATGGTATTTACAGGAATTAGCACCAATAACTACGTTAAAAAGCAAATAGCTGTATCGTGTTCATCAAGTTTTGTATTAATTTATAACTATATTAACGGAGCGAATTGCTGTACTTTATAATGTCGAAGCGGCCATCATAGCGTGCTACTTTAGTAAAGCTTCTAGGGTGGTATAGGGTAGTTGACATCAAATGATTTGTGGCCATACACATCCTAATAGGGATTACGAGCGACTTACATAATGAGGTAAGTAAATGTAAATTGGACGACCTGCTGTCCAGACAGATCCCATTTCATAGGTTCATTATTGTGCAACCTTCCAGACCTTTCCAGCCGTTTTAGTTTCGCATATTTTGTGATTGTGAAGTTGATGAAAAACCGTTTTGGAACTAATCTAAAGTAAGAAAATAATTATATACTTGAATATATCAAATGTATGTCACTTCAAAATTT
Source organism: Pectinophora gossypiella (assembly GCF_024362695.1). Classification (NCBI taxonomy): domain Eukaryota; kingdom Metazoa; phylum Arthropoda; class Insecta; order Lepidoptera; family Gelechiidae; genus Pectinophora; species Pectinophora gossypiella. The sequence goes on from NC_065409.1 coordinate 15,963,029, forward strand.
TCACTTATAAAATAAACAAAAACTATCTACGTTTTTACTATTTTTCATTTTTATACCTTTCGAACACGCCTAATATACCTTCCCAACAGAAGGTCTCGTAATCTACGCCACTAGCAATATACTTTAGGTAGTCAACTTCAAATCCCTACTAATATTATGAATGCGAAAGTCTGTTACGTTTTCACACCAAAACCACTTAACCGATTTCGATGAAATTTGGTACAGAGATAGATCAGACCTTGGGAAAGGTCATAGGATTGTTTTTATTCCCGAAAACACCCGGGATGAAAAGGAGAGTGGATAAAAATGCGCGATTTCGCGGACGAAGTCGCGAAGGAAAGATAGTACCAAATAACGAATATTCAAGACTATATTACCGATTAGGCTAGTCAGAGGTACATCCATCCAAAGATGAATTTGAGTACCCACGCTTCCCCGGACTTTCTGTTAGACCAACGTGATATGAACCGTATCGCGATTTTAGTGAAAATTGCATTCAAGATAAATTAATAACTCATTGGTATTAAAATAGGTCTTTTAGATAAATTACCATCTAATCTGTGAAGCGAACAATCCTACAGATTAGTTATGAAACGCTTTGATTGTATTTGGATAAACATAACAATGTTAGATAAATTGAACTAATTATCGACGAGCTTTTTAGACTTAAAAATCTAGTATCTAAAACCGCAAAAGTTGATTAAAAAACGGAGCGCGCAACAAGTTCGAATAAGGAACAGATTAAAAAGATTCCCGGACTTTACGAGATAGTTCAAGTTCGAGCCCATTCATCGTGCTAATCGGCCGCAGTGTCCTGTAGGTCCATTGTCCAGGTCATGACGTCACGGGTTCGTATCTGACGTAATTGTTATCTACGGCTTGAGTTGCCTAACGAGCTGTAAACTTGATCTATTGTTTACTTTCAGCTGTATAGGCGATTCTACATGCATAATGTTAGGGGAAATTGACGAGCGTTTGCACATTACTTAGCTGCTTGCTGTTAAACCTGTGATAGCCGTGTTTGGAGAACGTGTGGCTTACATCGCAGTATCACGGGTTTGAATCCCGGCTCGGGCTCTAAACATAGGTTTCCAGGATTTGTGCCGTGATGATGGCAATAACCTCACCCGACATCACATGGGACTTGAACATAGCTTGCGACAATTGGGTGTGTATACTCTACACCTCTGCCTACCCCTTCGGGCATACAGGCGTGATGTTACGTTAATTGTTTGCTAAATATAACAAAACGTCAATTTCTTTCAATTAATTTCAAGATTCTAATTGATTCCTAAACCCTAATCGTTTTCGGCGGTTATTAATCGCTTTCGACAGCTCTCATTAGCGGAAATACTCCCTTTATTATCGAATTTTCATTGAAAAGTATGGCTATTGCTGGATCGAATAACAAACATAGACCAGTCACGAGTACTAATATGTATACACTTTGAAACCATGTCACATTAACTTTTTTGATAAATTAAGCAGTAAGTCTCATTAAATGTCACATATGATAGTGCGACAGGGTTCTAAAGTGGGTATATAATATAGCTCATGACCGTACAGCTGGTTTCCGGGCACGTCGTACAATAAACATTTTTTTCTTTGTTTTTTTTTTATTTTCAATTCCATACTTTTGCGATGCAAACTATACATGTGTATACTCTTTATGAGATGGCGCTATTCGAACAAAAGAGACGGCTATCAATCCAAAGTTGCTATTTGCATGACGTCAATAGTAGTTCGAGCCGGTTTTGACATTAGCATTGGACGGCATAAATCTGTGTTTATGAAGTAATTAATATGTTATTTGTTTTAGATTTGAGCACGAACGCTCATTATCTAACAAGGTTGATCTCGAGATAATAATAATATAGTAATACCAGTGATGTTAGAAGTAGTACAATCATGAGCAATATAATGTACCCACTTTAGGACTCTCTCGCACTAACATATTTGACATTTAGTGAGACTTACAGTTCAATTTGTCAAAAAAGTTAATGTGACATAGTACCAAAGTGTACATATTAATGCTCGTGACCGTACCGAGAATGAGACTGCGCGACAAATCTTAATGCTGGTCTTCTATCGTGAAGTGAAACACCACATGCAACCCTAGTGTCAAGGAATTGTTGAGCCGCCAAAAGCCCCTGACATGGCTCATGTAACGACTACGTAGCTGCCGGTTGCAGTCCAAGAGCTAAGCTAAGTTAGCATAGCTCGCAGAATTGACCCAGTTCATAGTTTTGCAATCTGCATAAAACTAAGGAAAACTACGTTAGCTATGCGAGCTAAATTCAAACTGATTTAGCTTATTTCTTATACTCAATGGTATATTTATATCTCAAATCAAATACAAACAATAAATCCAAAAAAACATCCGTCTATTCGAAACTGAGCATCCAACAAGGATGTCTGCTTCAAACTTGTCATGTGACAAGTTTAAAAATAAGATAGAATAAGAGAGAATTAAGATAGGTATCTTTTACTAAGATTTCAGTCCGCGATTCAACACAGGTTACCGTTTAAACAAAATTAATGACACCCTAGTTCAGTTTTTTGTAGCTTTCTCATCGTGAGAAACGACACGGCAATCCGTTTTCCCTTCAAGTCATTACAGACGTAAGTAGCAAAGCACAGAATCTCGCAAAACCTATTACAAAGCCACAAATGAGTGTTTGACTCGGTCAAAGATAAATGATAAAATGCTTATCTAGATATAGAGACTAAAATGATTAGAAAAATAATCCCTATTTTCCTTTTAAACTTAGTTTCGAGGTAAATTAAGAATTACGTAACAAGGAGTACAATATTTGACCGCTTTTATTAATGACACCATACGACAGTACATATTTCCGTACAAATTCCATTGAAAATGTTTGTGTAAGTAAAAAGTATGTCGACTAAGTTGTCAATAATCTTTACTGTCGAGTCAATTCCGCTATACGAATGAAAATAGTACGCGAGGGCGAAGGAGATAGTTATTGATTTTATTGTCAATCATTTTTAAGAACTTTTAAAAACACCCTATCTTCTTTTTGGTTAAATAACTTTTTAACAAGAATAGTGTCCTTACACCGATGAATGAGTAGGAAATGTAAAAATGTAGTTTAAAGACGCAAATATTCGATGCTCAATTGGGTAGTTTCCTAAGTCAAAAATAAATTATGAAATACTGATTACTCAATAAAGACCGACCTAAAGGTGTCAAAAAACGTTTTATAAAGAAAAATATAAAAATAAGTACGACATTTTGTCACGTGTTTCTATGGTGCTTTTTCGTACAAATTCCATTGTAATTTCGTGTTTTAAGGTTTTACTAAAAAGGAACTGATTTGACTAGTTGGAAACTACTATTGTCAAGCTTTTGGTCAAAGGGTAACAAGATTATCGGCCTTATGTCTAGAGCTAGTTACTTATAAAATACTACTCACGGCTGGCAATCAGCTCGGGCGCGACGAGTCCATTCAGGTCGGGCTCCTCGCCGTACCAGAAGATCCACAGCTCCTTGGCGGCGCGGAGCGAGAGCGGCGGCGGCGCAGACGGACTCATGTCGTAGATGTCTACTGGCGGCGGCGCCACCCTGCGCCATACGCACAGGATGTCGCCGGCCAGGCAGCGCGCGTAGCTGCTGATCACGGGGTCCGCGAGCGGGGCTCCGCCCTCGTCCCCCTCGCCGCCGCCCGTGCTCTCGCCCCATACGAGCTTACGCCATTTTATGCCATACAGCTCAGTCTGGAATTAAAAAAGTAGGGTTTAACACAAGATCGTTATCTAAAAATGCCATCATTAGCGACGATCTCCGTGGTTCAGTGGTTGAGCTCACGATCCGGAGGCTCCGAGTACGAAACCCGGTTGAGACATGATGAGACAAAGTAAGATGATCGTGCCTCGGGACGTTAAGTCTTTGGTCCCGGTTACTACTTTACTGATGTAAGTACATCGCCGTTACACGAGCCAAGTCAGGGGCTTTTGGCGGCTCAACAATAACCCTGACACAAGAGTTGCTAAGGTTGGTCATCCACTTTACAACCCATAAGATACAAGAAGTTCATCACTGACATCTATAGCTTTTGCAGACCACTGTAGATCAGTAGAGTATCTAATGTACTTAGTACGGTCATGAGCATTAATATGTATACACTTTGGTACCATGTCACATTAACTTTTTGACAAATTGAACTGTAAGTCTCACTAAATGTCAAATATGTTAGTGCGACAGAGTCCTAAAGTGGGTACATTATATTGCTCATGACTGTACCTATGCCACCCTTACGTTTCTTTCCATCTTTAAATAGCATGGAAAATCCCCAAAGATATATGCCATTTACTCGAGTAGACAGAGCAGTTAGTCATGATGATGAAGGGCCTATCCGCCTGCGCTCGTCCACTGTCCGACGCAGCGCCATAATTCACCTACCGCAAGCCACGCAACTGAATTATGAGGCTGACCAGGAGAAGAGTCCCCAGCTCTTCACATTAAAAATAAAACACACCATAAAAAGTGAAAAACATTTTTAAAATATCAATTATGTACGAAATGTGATATCTATAAAAACAAGATTTTCAAGTACTACCAAGAACTTTGCGCTATTTCAAACACCAAAATACAGTCTAAGCTTTGGTCGTGTGAAAATCTATCTAAAACAAAGCTATCCATTTAGAGATTAAAAAGAAAAATCGTCATCTTCCGCGTCATCCCGTTTCTCACGAAGTCCGCTTACCTTACCTGAAGGTTTGACAGGTTCGGTTTTTTGCCAAAGCAACTTCCTGTCTGACCTTCCAACCCAAGGGAAAACCAGCCCAATACAGGTTAGGTCACATACTTCCGAAACGCATTTCTTTCGGAGGTATGTATTCGGAATGTGGGTGTCCTCACAATGTTTTCTGTCACCGCTGGGCACGTGATAAACATTTAAGATCGAAACGTGAATCCAAAAACAAATTCGAAAATCGGTTTAGGTCCGTGTTGGGATTCGAACCTGCGACCTCACAGTGAAAGTCAAGCGTTCTTCCAACTGAGCTACCACGACAACAAATAAAATAGAATATATGTTTATTTAACAAAAACTTAGTCATTAGTAGCTAACCCAACACTACGGAAAACATGTAACGCAAATAACAAGAAAATTAAGCTTATAAATTTTCTAAACAAGTAATCCGCAGGAACTTTAGACAGAGGTCCTAGGATTGCTTTTGAATGTGTATTTGGCAAGCGTCCAGATGGGAAGAGGTGCAGTGAAGGTTTCCGAGCATATTCCGCCCGGAAGCGGCAGTGCAGTTTGTATTGTGCAGCGCGAATTATGGTTCTCGAGGCAAATTCTTGTTTCGCAATGGCGTACGTAGCTAGGGAGACACCCGTTAAAAATAAACTGGTCATAACGGTTTTCCACGATAAATGACAAAAGCCTTTTTCAAATTTCGATGCTTGTCCGGTATATTTCGTTGCTCAAAAGTTTACCCGTTCTAATTATTGCGCAACAAAAAATGTCATAAAGAGTTATATCACCAAATGAAGACATATTATTGAAAACCAAGATCACTCTCAAGATTTATCATCAAATTGGCGCATCGATAACCGCAGAAGTCAGAAGAAAAAAAATATAAAATCCCATTTAACAAAGTTATCGCTTCAGTTACCTCAAAACTTTTGCGGCGATATCTCTCAGTATGACTTATTGGAGTTAACAAAAAGCATGAATGTTTATAAAAGGTTAAGGTCACACTTTACAACCGATAAAAATTATATAACCGACTCTCATTATTGTTCTCAATAACATAATATTATTGCAAAAGGATCGATGCGTTATACGAATCTAATACGATAAAAAACTCAATTACCTTATTAAGTTATTTTCCTCGAAGTTTCGAACGTGTTGCAGTGATCGTGGTCAAGAATAAAATGGCGAGCTAAGTTCTTTTTACAATTTACAACGAAGTAGTGTATGTGTAACTACCCTCACTTCACAATTATTTGCGTCATGCTCACACACACCACACTCAATGTCCACAGATACGATTGACGATAAATCGCAAGATTTGACCTTTTCAACCTCGCAAAACATTTTTACAACAAGACTAAGTAAACATTTAGAGTCGTATTTAAGTTGAATAACTAAAATATAATCCCGTCATTTTTGATTTATAAATTCTTCATAGCTTATAATTTATCACTGGATTGGATAATTTTGATAGTATTTATTTCTGGGGTGACAACACGATACACGCGCAGGGTGCCACCCTAGTCCACTGTTTTAGAGATAAATGTGGACAATATTTTGTTGGGACAACTAGACCAGCCGGGGAATTGTTTACATAACAAACGAGGCATAAATGAGGAAGTACATTGTGTAGATATCTTGCGTTTTAGTGTTACGTCTTGGCAACACAACGCATTTTTTCCCTCGTCGATAACAATGTTTGTCTAGACGAATGCATTGACCAATTCAATGACTATGCACAATAATATACCTATTGTATTATATATGCAATGTTCTATATATCGTTTTTGTTAAAAATTTTATACGTTTCTTACAAAGTTAGGTAGGAACGAAATCAAACTCAAACTCAAAAATGTCTTTATTCATTAGGTTATATAGTTACACTTTGAATCGTATTTTTTGAAACAAATATATTTTTTATTGAAGGGTTTGTCCGCCAAAAACTACTATAGCTTCTAAGAAAAACGTAAGGTTATTTCCGTTCTGTAAAGTCGCTTATAAATCCTAGCATGTCATAAATTACGACCGTACTTGATGCACCATCTGTATGGCCAAATAACATAGCATTACGCATATATCACCAAAAGGGTAGGCAAAGGTGAATAGTATAGAATAGAAATTGTTTATTATAAAAGGACGCCACACATAAAGACAAGACAAAAACATCACTTGAAATTTTTCACAAAACAATTACAAAAAGCATAGGAGGATGTTTATTAGAATGCTCATAAGGTGGTTGTTGACGTCCTGAGATAAAAGGGCCTCACTCAGCACAAGTCGCGGCGTGAACCACGACGCTGGTATTATGTGGACCCTGCTGGGTGAGGCACGGACATATATACATCCACTCCTGATCCTAAGTCCTATGTAAAAAGAGGATAGCTTATTGCAGTCATTCTTAAGCCCAGCTCATTAACAATGCGAAGGTATTGAAATAAGTAACTATACAAGCAGACAGCTCGATACCTGTGCGTCCCAGACACCGCGGGTGTTTGACCCGATATTACCAATTTGCATATCCGATCCAAGGTCAGCTCGCGTGCCCACCACCTGCCATGTTCGTACTGGTCAGTTTTCAATTAAGGTTTCGATATTGAAGTCTTGAAATTCATGTTAACAAGAACGTTACAAATGATACTTCAATTTTGCTTCGATATTCTTCTTCTATCGTGTGGGTTGTGAGGTGAATTACCAACCTCATCAACCCTGGTGTCAGGGTTATTATTGCGCCGCCAAAGGCCCCTGACATGGCTCATGTAACGACTACTTACTTACATCAGTAAGAAGTAACCGGGACCAACGACTTAACGTGCCTGCCGAAGCACGGATTATCTTACTTTTTTGGACAATCAGGTGATCAACCTGTAATGTCCTAACCAAACTAGGGATCACAAAGTGATTTTTGTGATATATCCCCACCGGGATTCGAACCCGGGACCTCCGGATCGTGAGCCCAACGCTCAACCACTGGACCACGGAGGTCGTTATTCAAATACACTTATTCCAAAACCCTTGGAAATATGCTGCAGAGTATACTTCGTTCAGGGCTCTGCTGAGCAAAAAATCGTCAAGATTACTGGTAGCCATTTTTGTTATTAGTGATATTTTGTATAAAGGCAAGATAGTGGACAAGGAGACTTGCAATGCAGCGCCCGGTTAAAGGCAATAGGCCCCTGTTGCATGGGACTTAAACATAGCTGGCGAGGAGTTAGCATTATGTTATTGTGGTTACCTAAATAATATTGTTATAAACATACTATAATATAACGTTGGCTGGAACAGATTTCTTAGACATAAGTTACATTTTGTCTTTATGTTGTCGTTTTTGTTAATGTGTACAATGAAGAATAAAATATTGTTCACATTGGCATTGATCAAGTGTATAATTTACACATATTGACATGATAACATACAAGTGGGATATAGAAATAACACGGGATATTTTAAATATCTTTACTCCTTTATTATTTTAATAAAATCCTCTAACCCGACCGACATCGCACCAAAGACTCCCCTTTCTTACTTTTAAAACCTCCTTACGTCACATTCATTAACCATCCTCCTTTCATACCATAAACAATCAAATTCCCATTCATTATCCTTCCATAGTATTCTCACTTTCCTACATACATACGCAGAGTAAGGTGAGCGCAGATACTATGGAATTCCTTTTCGATCCTGACACATTTCTCTTGGTTCTTCCACATTCATCAATGGAAGTTTACACGCACGCCGGTCAAGTGACAATCAAGTGTATTGATACATGTATAAAAGCCACAAGAGTCAGTTTAGCGCCTAAATAGATTGTTCAAAATCTTTAAAAATGGATTACTTCACCGCCTGATCTAAAACGAGCCGGGTAGAGGGTCAAAGGACTTGATCGCTATTGCCATCTGCAGCGGAAGGGGCTCACCTGGCAGACGCGTGGGGTCGCGATAAGGGGCGGTAGCAAACGAGTTTGTAGCGGAGACTCGGAGGCCCATCGCTTTAACGCTAATGTTTTAATAGCGCGGCAACATGCATTATGTAGCTTTGTTAACATTTTGTTGAGGTCATTTTGAATTTGAATGGTTTTAGTTAAGTAGGTAGGTAAGTTAGGTAGGTGAGGAGCTCGGTGGCGCAGCGGTTAACGCGCTCGGTCTGCGATTGTTGAAGTTAAGCATCTTTCGCAAAGGCCGGTCATAGGATGGGTGACCATAAAAAAAGTTTTCATCTCGAACTCCTCCGTGCTTCGGAAGGCACGTTAAGCCGTTGGTCCCGGCTGCATTAGCAGTCGTTAATAACCACCAATCCGCACTGGGCCCGCGTGGTGGTTTAAGGCCCGATCTCCCTATCCATCCCTAGGGAAGGCCTGTGCCCCAGCAGTGGAGACGTTAATGGGCTGGTGATGATGATGAGTTAAGTAGACTTTAATGTAGTTCTCAAAATGCCCAGGAAATATTGCGTGAATCTTTATTTCATAACTAATTTCATAAATGCAATTGATCTTGCGATGGATGTATCTGTGACTACTCCAATTGGGATATAGTCTCGATCTTATGATATAATGCGTTTAGCTGGTTAACATACGGGACAAGTGCGCGTATGAAACAACTAATAAATGTGGAGGAAGCAGGAGAGCTATGCCAGGATACACACAAATGGAATTCCATTGTCTCTGCTTATCCTGGTGGGAAATAGGCGTGAGTTTATGTATACTTATAGAAGAATTCAACGAAACAACGATTAGAATTATAAGATTGTTTTCGTTAATATTATAATAAGACTATACTATACAGTTTACAATATCCATATTAGTGTTGCCAATTTAGACTTTGTTGCTAGAAATGACAACATTTGCGTCTAAACAGTCTTTAAAAGAAAGAAAACATTGACAAATTTAGGAGTAAGTTGAAATCTAAACAGTTGGCAACACCGATCTAAGTACTTCAACACCAAGAGCTGCAAGTCTTCTGGTTTCCTATGGCTCTGCTCACGATATTGTCGGTAAGGTATATACGATAATTGTCGGTAAGGGATTTCACTGAAGCGATGATTATATATTTCGCAGAGTTAAAAAAACGTACGTGATCAAGCTTGGCTCGCAAGTACAAGTAAAAGAATGCGCCAAGTCTGGTTTCGTGAACGTTCGGTCGCCGTCGGGGGCCGGCCGCTTTCTAACGCCCGATGCGCCTGCGCAGCCCGCTTCACTTTCTATTGTGTGACGTGACGCTTGCCGCCATTAAACAATTCTTGTGATAATTTTATTGCTACAATGGTGCTAATTCCTGTAAACACCATCTAATTTTATTTTAAGTTATATCTGTCACTTTCTTATCCGCCGAAAAGGAAAGGGACGGGTAATCGACAAGCATAAAATTTATGGAACACACGTCAATTTTAAGCACAAATCTAAAACAACCGTCTAAAAATTCGCCCGGGTTATTCATTTATTTACTCATTCTTCCTAAAATTAAGAGCTGTCAATCATCCGTCCCTTTCCTTTTCGGCGGATAAGAAAATGACAGGTATAACTTAAAGTAAAATTAAGAGATGTCTGCAGGAATCGGGGCCAATATAGGTTTATTATCCAAATGTTAGATTAGATACATTGTAATCTCAAATTAATGTGTTGGATATTAAGAAACCAATAAATTGACCTGGTTAACGTTTTATAGCAGGTAAAATCAATCACTTAAACGGTTTTAACCTGAATGTATATATGCCTATAGTGATCGGATAATGCATTTCCAATACCACCACAAGCAAGGTTGACTCTACATTGAAAATTCAAAAGACGCGGTATCAAAATGTGCACACAGCACTATGTCAACATCCAAAGCAGGATATTACGCAAAGATACTCATCGACAAAGAGCTTTGAGGCAAAAGTTCCCCGGAAAAATCTGCGGTTATATGAATTTAAAATGCAAAACGAGCGACGGATGGTCGTCGGGCCGGCGATAACACCCGGATGAGGCGGCGAAAGCCGGGTTTCCCGGAAAATTCCGCCCGTTACGGGCTCCAAGGCGGGAGTTACGTCACTTAGCGCGCTCCTTTGAAAGTTGGAAGTCAAATGAGGGTGCAGCTTCCAACTTCAGCTGCTGGAATAAATGCTAGAACTGGTCGTGTTATTATGAAGACTCTACTCACTTCCAATGTAGATTACTTTATTATCGCGCGCTATTATCGTTCCATTTTTAGAAGCAATATTGGTAATGTTATAGTAGTCGTTATACAGCCCATTTCCATTTAATTATTTTATCAATATCAATGTCGCCCACTCGAACAAGCTTGCGTTGCGTCCTTGTTTCAATGTCTTTACAATGCTATTTATTATCATAAGCAAAAATCAAGACTAAAAATAGGATTCAATGTAAATTGTAAAACCGCGCTGTAGGTTTTTGCAAGGGTCATGAGACTAAAAACCTATTAGTGCTTCTAAAAACACATATAACAAAACTATGTAAATTAGTACAGTTGTAAAAAAGTAATACAAATTAAATTACAGTTGCTAGTAAACAATAATAGCTCCGTAAAGCGATCATAACCGAGAACGGAAAAAACTGCATGTCCAAAAAAGTCGAGCACCGCTACACCGCTAGTCGAGGGAGCGAGATGGGGAGAGAGGTGGCAAGCGAGACGACACTAGTCGCGAAAGTGAGAGGAAGCGAGTGCCGGGCGGCAACGTCGCGCAGTTACGTTAGTGCGCGGGGTAAACAATCGCGATGATGATGTGACGAGAGCTGCGCGTGCGACCGCCCGCCCCCGGCCCTGCACTTAGCTACTGCATTTTTGTACCGTGACGTCACTATTACCCAAGGGTAGTTTTCCATAGCCCCATTATTCGGTTCACTGAACGCCACTTCAATCGGCCGCTTATCAAATTCCTTCAGCTAACAATAAGTAGAGAAAACACGCATTGATTTGTTTGTAAACAAATCCATTATTCAGTCAACGTTCCTCTTTACGGCTTTTGTTATGTTCCCTCTAGCTTCACGTTTGGATGTCCCAACACATTTTCAAGGCAGCAAACCTTCGTTCGAGAAGTTGCGACTTCTAACGTGTCGCAAATCACACGCAGCGTCTTTGCGTGACAGGAGTATAGTGTCCACTTCCGCGAATGTCATCATTATTATGGATCGCGCGTGTTATACTTCGTTGAGTAATGTAGTTTTGTTTGATATTTAAATTTCATACCAATCTAATCATAGATAAACAAAAATATTGATCATGTTATTTTTTTTTTTTTTCAAAAAGAGGTCACTTCAGACTCAGACACGTCCTTACGTAGGATTTTATTGAAGCTTTGGGAAATATCATTCGCAACCTTGTATAAATCATAGATAAGACAAATATTTGGAATATACTCGTAAACGTTATCACACTGGTTAAACATTATTTACTAGACTATATTACCTGCCACTTGCGGTATTCCGCTCGCATAAAAGTAACATGTGTACAAATAGTACATTCCGACATTAACTGCCATAACTTCGGAGAGTGGGCGGCGGCAACTACTCGCTGTACAGCGCTTCTGCTCTTCACTCCACCTGACAGATAAACGTGAACGAGAGGGACAGAGCCTCCAATAAACACGTTGTTATTTAAATTGTATAAACGGTAGTTATCTGTACCAAATGTCGTGATATTACTTGTGACCTCAGGGATTCAGATTACACTTAGTGACTCCACCTAAACAGCAATTTATACGAACACGTCACACGAAAAGCTCTCCTTACAAAAAACGTTACGAGGACAGCCTGTGATATATTACCTGTGCCCTGTTTCATTTCTCGGCTTATTTACCCGAAGTAGTGACAAGGATAGAAAACGTGTAATGTAGTAGGAAAACCAACCGGTGATTTGAAACGAGATTTACATTCTTGTCTGGCCACAATGGTTACATTCGTCAAGGGCGAGGACGGCAGAGTACAAATACGTTATAAAGATAATGCCATCATCTGTATGCCACTGTTTTACAACTTTATAAAGAAACAGTCGGTTAAAACTTACATTTAACTAGATTAGTTGATTACGTAACAGACAGCTACGGTCACGAGCATTAATATGTATACACTTTGGTACCATGTCACATTAACTTGTTTGACAAATTGAACTGTAAATCTCATTAAATGTCAAATATGTTAGTGCGACAGAGTCCTAAAGTGGGTACATTATATTGCTCATGACTGTACATGCCTGTATTCTCGAAGAGGCAGAGGTCTTCTTCTCTCGTGAGGGTTGTGAGGTGGCTTACCAACCTCATTAACGCTGGTATCAGGGTTACTATTGAGCCGCCAAAGGCCCCTGACATGACTCATGTAACTACTACTTACTTACATACTGATGTAAGTAAGCAAGTAGTAACCAGGACCAACGGCTTAACGTGCCTTCCGAAGCACGGGCATCTTACTTTCGGGCAATCAGGTGATCAGCCGGTAATGTCCTAACCAAACTAGGGATCACAAAGTAGAGGCAGAGGTATATAGTATATACTCTCACTCCTCGCCAGTTATGTTTAAGTCATTTAACTTGATTAGCGCACAAAGATATCAAACAACTCCATGGTTGTTACGAAACCAAGCGAATGGGTAGCGACAATTGAAACAATGAGTAATGTGAATACTAATTACGGCGACTCGGTGGTAAATCCATCAGTTTTAGACGTATCGTATTAGCATGGAACAAAACATGAAATTGTTATGCGGCAAACACGACTAAAGGCACGCGCCATCAATCGTGTGGAGGCCACGTCGACGCGGCGCGGGCGCAGCTAGATGCACAAACTCGTATGTTAATCCGACACCAATAATTATATACAATAAGTCTTTGTCAGAAGTTTCAAGTTATTACGGGCCGAAAACAAAACAAAAATGTTAAGCTTTACAAATTAGGGCGTTTCTTGGTTATTTTAACAAAAGTTGTTAATTAGGAATGTTTCTTGTGATTTAAATCAGTACGTTGTATTAACATTCCCATTTCTCCTATAACCACACACACAAAACGTCAGGCCAGCTTTATTGTGTGCCGTGTGACCGGATCTTCAAGTCGAAGTTCGGTTTGGCGAGCCACATCAGAGCCCACCACAACAACGACTCAGGATAGATATTTAGGAGTCGCCGTAGCCGGATACGATTTGGACGATATGATGATGAGTATTGACATTTTATCCTGGCCCAGCGACTACCATTCATTCTAGCAATGTGTTCCGCCGGAAATGGAGAAGAGAGGAGGCCTATATCACGGGCCGCAATGTGAATGATGATTACCGTTTTATATCATCATCATCAATTTAAGAGCCACGCCCATGTCGGTGTAGAGTTTTCCCCGTTTTATATATAAAAGCTATTTTTCAACAGAGTATTGTTAGGTCTATTTTATTATGGGAATGCAACAAAACATGCGCAGCGCCATTCCAGAGAAGACAAGAAGCGAATTTTCGCTTCCAGCAACTGGTCAGTCGACAATAAATCGTCTCGAATTATGTCTGGACTATTGTTTGAACGCTTTTATGGTGCCATAATAATCGAATGGAATTACTTAACAATCGCACGGGACGGGACATTGAACTGTGAGAAACAAGAAATGTGACTCGTCAACAATACTCAGGGTACATCTTAGTACAATGCGTGGAAGCAAATGTCACGCCATTGGTAATTCCGCATGACCACACAACTTTTTCAAGGCATTCTAAACACGGACCTTTGCCATTGCAAAACACTTACTAGATTTAAAAGCAAAACCAACACCTCGCAAACTGCAACCCGAAATCCCACACTGTCGTTGATGAAATTCAAATCACACATACAGAATTACAAAAGTGTAACAACATACAAATGGACGGCATTATTACTCTAAAGCAATTTCTTCCAGGCAACCACTACAAAATCACGATATTATTCCTTTAAAAAAGTCAATCTTCGTTGAAAGTACTAACTTGTTGTTCTCAACTGTACAGTGTAGATATAATATACAATATTTTTTTTGTAAATGTCTGTGAGAAATTAATAAATTTTACTAACAAATTAGGGCTATGGTATCGAAGAGCATTCTCCCTGCAAGGGTAAAAGGGTATACAGGTAGGCGGTGCGGTACGCTATACACTAACGGTACAGGCGCGCGCCGCTCGCGGTCAACGAACCCAACGCCGGCCTTACGTCTAGAATTTTGAGGATTTGCCCTAGTTTTTATCTAATACTACACTTGATTGTGTAACGCTTGGAGAAACACGCGTTTTGCATAATTTCGTTAAAAGATTTTTATGAAGATTGAGTCTCGAATGATGTAAGAAACTGGAGCAGAAAATGTTGATCAAGCTATATTTTGCTTTCTAGTCGTTAACTTTTAAATTATGTAATTAAAACGCCCTAATTGGCGCAAACTGAACCCTAAATACGTCTCTAGAAGTCTTGGCTATTTTTAAATGCCTTCAATAGTTAAGAATAAATAATTCCTTGAGATAAAGAGAAAAGATAGGGACGCTGCAAATAGGTTGCATAAGTACTTGATACGATGTGGATTCCGGCTCAAAGGCCGCTGAGCTTTTATGAATACAAAGGACTATGCAAAGAGACGAGGCGGAAATATATGGCTCTACTACGCTTGAGACACTGCATCTTATTTCAAAGACACAAATCTCGCGATTTCTTAATGTAATTTTTTGTATTACGAAGTATTTTACGTAATGTTCTCCTATGTCGTCTTTAATAAGCAAGAAACCTTCTCACGTCTGCCGCAGGTAATCGACCGCAGGTTCTATGGTGACACGTAAACACGAGGCATGCACCATTTACTAAGTAGCGCACAGCAACTACTACGAACGCTACTCGAACATTTGGTAAGATGGCGGACGAAAACAAAATGGCACCACAATACAGCAATGTTACATAAAATATTAATGCCTAACAAAGCATTACACGAGTCGTATGACTCCATGAGTGACCTGACGATTACTCACTACTTAGGTAATTAAATAACGCATATTTCTACAACACACGTTATATTTATTGTTGATGTCTCCAACGGTATTAGCGAGAAGAGTGTCACGTTGACGACATTTAATAGGAAAGAGGAAAACAAAACAAGCGAATGTATTAACTGGTATAGTACTTATTTATCATCTTTAGTGAAAACCATGTAAGCGCCATTTTGAAAAATCACATTCGAATGTGATTTTTGTTAACAAAACCTCACAATAGACACGCTAGTTTCACCAGGTAAATTAAAAAAAAAATAGAAGTTTTGTTGAAGAAAATCTCATCAAGGTTTTCGTAGCGACGTTAATTGGAAATAAATAGTTATTGAGTTTTAAGATTGTGTGAATTAATCAGGGGCAAGCTAGCGACTGATCGCAGAACGAGTTCACGCCTTAGTGCTCCAGCGGTGGGGGCAGTGGGGGAGGAGCTATGACGAGTGAAAGCGTTTTAAATTTAATCGCATGCCCTCAGACACTGCATTCGGCCGAGTTTCCGTTATAACTATAGCAAGAGGCCCTTGTTTACAACTACGGAGCTGCATGACATTGCGCAACGCCGACGACTGACGACCCAATTAAAAATGCAAAGTACAAAACAAAGTTTATTTTTATTTTATAAACTAATACTTCTGCAAGCTAATTATTTAATCCTATCTTATTTCAAATGAGGTCAAGCCTGCAGGTAAACAAACTTATGTAACATCTTTAATATAAGACTTTTATAGGATTTGAACACGATAACGGTTGAAACCGGATATGAGAATGAAGCTCACCTAGTTTTAGAGTAGATACGGTATAATACGCCGCGATGCGGCAGAGAGCTCGTACTTGAAACATGGAATCATATCTCGAGGTACAACCAAAATTGGGTACTTGACTGGGTCAAAGATAACTTATAAAATGCTAATCTAGAAGCCAGTCTAAGATGATAATAAATCATACTCATTTTATTTTCCCACTTATTTTCGAATTTTATTCATGAATCAAGTAACAATGAGTACGACGTTTGATCGCTTTTATTGATGACGTCACAGTACGTACAGTATATCCATACAAGGTGGTCAAGTAGCCGATTGAGAATTATTTACTGGTCTCACCATCAAAGCAAAAGGTACACATTTTAGTTAATTGCATATTGAAACTTAATAAATCAGGTTCCTCGGACAGAAAGGTGAAGGGAATATGGATCAGTTACTGGTTTTTGTTCCGTTACATGCTCCATATTGCGATTATAGCGGCAACATCGTACAATTTGTTCATCGCACAATTTGGTACGCAACAGTTTTCTTTAAACTTTCACAAAGCTTTATAAAAATATACTTTGCATTCATTATGTTTATAAACACAATATAGGCCGCTCACGCGTCTTTTTACTTTTACATTTTGCCCGGTTTGTACTAATATCAGAGAAAGAATTTCGTTCTTTACCAGAGTAAGGTTACACGTGGAAATAACCTTTTGGCGATAAAAGCGAAAGTGGAGCACAGGGCTAAGACTTGTTTGTATCGATCCATTCTGTCTTTAAGAAAAGGTATGCTGTTAACAAGCATCATGTAGTGCCAGAGGCGAGCATCGAATGTGGGACGACTAGTGAGTGAGCACTCTTCTGTTATCTTGACCCACATATCGTGACCGCGGCCGCGGCCGGACTAGAGTAGCTATCGCTAATCTACTCCGAGACCTTAATTGTAAATTGATCGAAAATCTTAATAGCACCGATTCATAAAGATTAACACTCATAAATCATTGTACGTATGAAAACGACTCCCAAAATAAACATCCTTCACAACCAGTAAACAATCTCGAATGTATAAAACTGGTGATTATTAAACACTGACAATGGCAATGGAATCACCAATAAGAAAGCGGCAATCTTTTCCTCGAGACATCTCATCAAAACAGAACCTTGACCCAGAATGTGTGGCTCATAATAAAACAAGAGGAAAAGGACAGTGTTGCTCGGTCTCGGACTTGCTTTTAATGTTTCTTTGGCTTATTGAACCACGCGTAATCGTATTTAATACTTCATTATTATTATGGAAATTTTGTTAAAGCAAATTGAAAAAGAAAACAATAAAAATAATATTGCCTTACTTCAGTAACGAACGAAAATCTAGGCGAAGGACACGAACAGAGCTTCAGAAACTCAAGGATATCGTGACCTAGACTATCTACTCAGCTAACGAGACGTTACAACCATACTGATAAGAACGAAACTGTTCAAAGAACTACCTTTTTCGAGCATAAAACAAGTTGTAACAATATCTTAGTGTCATAAAATGTTTTGTATCTGTATTTAAGAGCACGATTTTACAAGTTGACGGAAAAATAACGGCCATAACAACCGAAGACGCGGCGATAACAGCCGCGAATGTGGCTCTTATCAGTAATGATAGCGCTGTGACGTGATACTCCACCATTCCGACAACCGGTGGAACATAAACAAGCCCAGAAAACCTCAAGCTTGTGCGATAGCATGATCGGATGTGGTTTCTGTGATATATCGCTAGCCAATTTGTCGGTTTGGCACGCCTGTTTGTCTTTGACACTTTGTTTAATGACCGGATTAAAAGCTAGCATCAAAAGGTAATAATCCTTATTAAATATGAACTGTATTTAAGCATATTTCGTTATGATGCTTTAGAAACGACGCATAAATTATACCAAAACAAATACCGGTGAAGTAGTGATTACGCGGGCAGCATTTAAGAGTCGTACTGACTGATAGCGATAAATGATTGCCACCGTACTGCTAGGACCTTGATAGGTGACGATAACGTTATCAGCAGACCCCCGCGCCACAACAAACCTGCTTCACTACACAATTACTGCCGCAACTGTGCATTAATTAGGAAGTGTGGATCAGGTTTAACGCAGTTATATCAAGCACGAAGATGTTGCTAGTCACAATTAAGTTCCAGAATATTCGGAGAATATAAGTTCCAGAATTGTTAATTATCCAGACAGTATGTACAACCGCCGAAACAATCAAAGGTCAACGCTGTCACCTCCCTGCCGCAGTGGAACGAGAAAGAGCTTTACTGTTGCACCATAAAATTCATATTACTTTACGGTGAATTCTGGCATTTACAAAGATTTCGGTGTAGGCAGGTAGCGGTTTTTTTGACGTCCTTGTCGAGAGCGTAGAGAGCGGACTATACGGATATAGATACCTAATTGTTTGTTTATTTATCCAGCCACTGCTTTGCCGTACCGCTGTTCCAAATACCAACTGTATATAATACAGAATGTTTAATTATTCATGTTACTGTACTAAAATTTCGTGCGTCTACGCCAATCAGAGCTTGTCCATTGTTGATATTTATAAACAGCGATCGCGTGTCACACTTCAAGACGCTATTAACGCGCAAACAAGGAAATAAGTACATACACACAGCAGACCTTGAAAGGGTCTATTTTAAAACCTGTTATTACGAGATTTGAGCGAATCAACAGTTTTTTGCTAGTGGCACCCATAAGGAGAGACAAGATATTATAGCTCAAGATAGTATGCCCCATACAATTATAACCTAGTCCAAGGTTTAATATTGCTGGGGAAATGAGCACATTCAGTACGAAATTGAAGTCGTGCTCTGTATGCATAGCAAGGAGATAAGGGGCGTCGTTCCCAGAGTTCGTCAGATACCATGAATAACTTATCAGAGCATTTTGGAAGTCAATGGACAATATTTCAGGGAGAGGTACAGTACCCAGATTTGTAGATTACTTTTTAAATGACCTGTACTTTAGCGTTAGGCCTCAGAAATGGAAACTAAACACTCATTTTTAAATCTTTTATTATTCATAAGGTGTAAATCAAGACCAATTAATTCTTATCACACTTCAATCAATATGTGAACAAATCAGATTGAAAATTGTGCTGGTATGCACTGCACCTACGTAAATACGTATAAATAGCAATCTTCAAATAAATAAGTCAATGAAAGACAAAGACAATAAGTACGACTAGTCATTGCGACGTGAGTACCTTCACGCAACGCAACGCAGTAGGCGCTGGGCGGAGGCCCGCTTATGGGAAAGTTACGATCATTACGACCATTCATAAACGGTTGAATGAGCGCAAGACGCCTGCGCAGCCAGCCGAGCGACGTGCGCGCACCGACCCCGCGACATCACAGATGTCGCCGCACGCATACCCCGCATACCTCGCCGAATGAAAGCTAACCCAATCATCACACAATCACTCAAAAGTGATTTAGAGCTCTAATAACCTACTAATCAATTAAGGTACCTAATTGCCATTTACAAATGAAATCGAAACAATGCTACGATCTACTAGTGAAATGGGTGTATTGAACTCGCACGACGACAACCTAGTAGCCCCCGATGCGTCACCAAGAAGGCGGTGAGAAAATTCCACGCGACAAAAGCCGCGGTGTCCGCAAACGACGCATAAATAATTAGACAATAAGCCAGGCAGGGCAAGAAATCGGTAATTTGTATCGCAGCGAGATAGGCGGAGCGCAGAGGGAGACGGGCGACGGGTGCAGGCAGGCGCGCGCCGGGCCGGCCGCCGCCCGTCGCGCGGAGTGCGGAGCGCGGAGATGTGGCAACGCGGCAGGTGGAAGTGGCGCCGAGCTGCTCCGCCAGCCCGAGGACACCCCGCCCCGCCACACTCCGACAGCCCCGCACACCGCTAATCCTCACCCGAACACAATCTGATAAAATTCGCGCCAGCTATGAACATTACGCAAAGCGACTACTACGATAATGAATGACCCGACCGTTCATATAAACACATTTCGCTACCTGTCGACGGAGATGAGGCAATACCGATCCGAGTACGACAAATTGTAATAAGAAAGTTATTTCCTCGACCTGGCGAAACTAGTCTCGCGAACGTATTACGGACATTACGGTCCGCGTTACGGCCAGGTGAATTCAAAATGACCTCTATGAGCCGGTGGCTTCTGGTGGCCTCGCTCACCGAAAGCGTTGACATTTTGTGAGTTAGCAACACAACATGACTCCGTACAGCGTTGAGAACGATGCCAGGATGACTAACGGCACGGCGTCATTAGCCGCCTAAACGTAACTTATCCCATACACAAATCTTTAACCCAATAGATCGATTCAATAGCCGTATCGCAATAAGGTGAATTTTGTATACCAGCTCCCACCAACGACAATCAGATCGTCTACTTGGACATCGTGGACTCATTTTCGAAAAACATCTATATGTTCAATACGACACCTACAAATATAAGCGCAAAGTTCTAGGTATCACGAAAAGCGTAATGATTTCGAAAGAAAAGTACATACGAGTTCTTTCATCAATGTAAAAGTGACTTACCAAGGCGAAGAAGTTTGTGTGGCAATCCTCGAGACTTGCACCGTTTGTTTGGTGATTTTGATGCGTCATGGTAGTCCTGGGCACTTCATTTTCATTTCACAACACTAAAAACAGTTCAAATCTTAAAGAAACCACTCAAAATCTTAAAATCATCACCGACATTTAGCCAAGTTTTCACCTTTCAATGGCGACTGGAAAATGGCGGATAGGAAACAACAACCCAAGCCGCTCGTGCTGCCACTGTCGGTAGATTTTGGAACTAAACCATCCAGAAACGTTATTACGTTCCATTTCACAGCTGATAACTAGAATTTAATTTAAATTAAACTTTTATTATATATTTTTCAACATACTAAGTTTTGTATTATTTGTTAACAGATTCATTTCCAAGCACTGAATGTATAAATTCCTAAAAACAAGAACCACATCTAAATTATATAATTATTTAGATAAGCGTATTCCGCTTGTATTGAAACGCACTATTTTTAATTTTGAGGTTATATGTCACGATTTCCAAATAGGATCCGTATTTTGATTTTGAAAAAATAGTAAATACATGTTATATTAATTAGTGTATTTCACTTTCATCATAACAGGAATCAAATAAAATGTTTAAAAACTTATTAGTGCCTTTGTCGCGCATCAACGTCCAGGTTAGTTTGTAGCAAAAAATCGTATTTTTGTTCAAATTAAAGCTATGCACAAGCAGTTTTATTACAGAATAGTTCACTATTGTTCGTAATTTGGAGTTTTAAATACTATTTGCAGGTTACAGCTGTCCGATTCCGCCAAAAGAAGTACCCAAAAACAGACAAGACTTTGCAAGCTGCTTCAGAATCTTTAGCTGCTAGAGGGTAAGATGGATATCAGCTCATCAACAATCACAAGTCATTACAGCGGTTAACCATTCTTTGATTTAGTTGTAGCGAGAGAGTGAATTGTGTGTAATGGAGACACTTAATATCTCATTCAATACAATTCATATATTACTAAACTAACTTGTATTGGTTTATATTAATAGACAAAGATGGAATATGGGCATTTTTGCACTACATCCCATAGTAGTCAGTGAATGATAGATAGAATGTAAATAATAAATAATAGTAGGAAATTACCTAAAGATATACTCAAATCGGATTTAGTACAAGAACACCCTTAGTTTGTCCTACAATTTCTTTTAGTGATGGATGATGAAGTGAATGAGATTATTTATTTTTAATTTCTGACATCTGTGGTTGATATCTTGCAAAAGGCTAACACAAGAATCTTAATCTTTCAGCTTCCTTCGTCCCAACAAAGAATGGGCACCCCCAATAGACATAGAAGAGACAGTTCTGAAGATATGCTCAGCAAACGGGTTGAAATCAGACTCGGACTTTGATTCCCTTGACACTAAGTTCAAAGTACTGAAGGCGTGCTTTGAAGAGACTGGACATGGTGTGCCTAATTCCCTACTGCACACTATTGAATGTGTTGGTAAGCTGATTTGACTTTTGTGTTGGATTCCAAAAACAGAAAGAAAAATTTTTAAGTCTTGTTTCTTCTTTTTTGAAACTAGGTGCTATGCAGGCCTTATTTTGTGCACTGGATCACTGTGACTCGTAATATCTGTTGTGATTGCTGCCATATGCTTACAGTTCACCTCTAAGCTGTACCCTAACTATATAGTGTATGTAGTATTTGTTTAGGGGTTACATGTTTGATTATAATCCAAAGATGATACAGCACTAGCTCATCAGGGGCTCACACTCCCCTAGTAGATGGAGGCGAGTTTCAGCCTGCTTGTGGCAGAATCTACACAGAGTCCTTTAGCCCCAAAGTGGTCATGTACTTGTGAAGGCAGCATTGTCAAGTTAGGGCTCTCACCAAGGTGTGAAGGTTGTTCCTGTGCATTCCTATTACCTTGATATAGGACTTGGTATCACACGCTTTGATAAGCCTTGTTAGGTGTTACGTAACATTTTTTTTGTTTCTCTATTTTATAACATAAAAGCTTTTAGTGATAATTTCTCTTATAGCACTTGAAGGCGTGTGCAATAGAATCTTAATACTTTTTTTAGTTGTATTTGCCCATATTGGGCAGGCAAAGGGAACATAGGCCACGCAGCCAAAGTCAAAAGTTCTGCTGCTTTCTTAACAAAGAATTTAACAGTAATTTGTTATTTTTCAGATGACCTCCAAGAATTTTACAGTACCCCAGTGGATACTACAACACCTTTTGATCAGCTGAAGAAGATGGATCTGCCTAAAAATCTGCACATTCAGAAAGACTATGTCAGGTTCCATCCAGGTAGCCATTTTTTTTAGTATACTACTTTGGATCTTATTTCTTTGCAGACATAGCTTATTGATGTAAAGATAATAAAAAAGATAATAAGAAAGAGAATAAAAATTCTACACTTTAGTACCACACGTCTCATTAACTTTTTTCATAAATTCAACTGTAATTCTCACTAAAGGTGAACACGCAATTAGACGCGTCGCAGGGGCCGCACGCGCCGAATTCATCGGATTTTATTAATCTTTGCGTGAAATTGTATGCAATGTCGCGCACCTATTCGTGCCTCATGACCCGCAATTTGCAGCAAATGCGGCGTGTGCGTGCGGCGCGTCTTCGTGCGCGTTCATCTTTATTTTCAAATATATGAATGGGACATGTTCTAAAGTGTGATATAGCTGATGACTGTACACCGTTATTGCTGGCTATACTTTATATTCGTAAAATGTAATGTCTTTCACTAACTGTAGACCATGTTCATGTAAGTCAAAAGGCTGCAGGCCATCGTCTTTCAAAAAAAAATAATTTCAAATTGGCACCCAGACTATCTTTCTTTGCCATTAAAAATATTCCCTAATGTAAATAACGTACAGCTGAGAGTTAGTTCTGGATACTATAAGACTTATTAGCACAATTTTTTTTTATTAACTTGCCACCAAACTATTTTTAACATAACAAAACTTTTCTTTTTCAGATACAGACACCTTATTCAATGGCAAGTCAGCTTTCCCCAAGAGTTCAACGCTTGTCACTGGCTTGAAGACCAGAAAGAAGTACGAGGGATACATCGCCAAGAGATCATGGCCTTGAACTAGATTTAATATATAGTTATCATGTTATAATTTGTTCATAGTTATTTGTAGATAATTTGATTAAATGTAATAAGGTTTATTTATGTTTTACTCCACTTAACACATTTGGCTCGACCAATATAGACGGCGATACGGCTCACCACCTATCACGTTGGTCTAACAGAAAGCTTGGTGAGGTGTACCACTTAGTTCATCTGGCGATGGATGTACGTCAATTGGTATATTTAGTCGTGAGGTTGTGTGTGCTTAGCAATTTTAGTTACCAATGGCAACATCAAGTTTTTTCAAGGTGTTTCGACGAAGTTTTTTGCTTGACGTTGGTTGGGCGCGCGCGACGTCACTTACAAATTAACTAACAAACTATAGAACATCCTTCGAACAGAATTGCAGGGTCAAAATTCGTTAAAAGCCTTCGAGCTACACTTCGTATTGGGATGAACACATTAGACAGGACAACTTCAGGGATCATTGACTAAGTCGTCATCGTTATGCTATGGGTTCGAATCCCGGCTCGGTCTCTGAATTCACGTGGCACGTGGCTACGCCTTTAGAGATACTGACGTGATGTTATGTTTTATTCCACGTATAAACTGATGGAACCGGAGAATAAGAGGCTCGGTGAGGTGTGGGTGTTTGGTTCATCTTGTGATGGATGAGCTTATGCACTAACCCGCTATTATACTGACCTGGTACAAAATTTTCCTGTACCCAAAGGTAGCCTGGAATAAATTGCTGCATGAGCAATAATTGTCGAATTTAAGCAAAAATTGAATTGTGCTTTTCTGTATATGTTGTCCTTATCTCTGTATTTTTGTGTCCATTGTGCACAATAAAGTATTTTATCTAATATCTATCTTATGGAACTGGAAAACGGGAGACCGAAATATCTCTTAGTTTGACTGGACTTAACACTTCACCTGCGATTCTAGATAAGTAATATCTTCTTGTTATTATGTGGATTTTAGTACGAAGAGTCCTACTGCTGGGTAGTCCCGCTAGTCTGTATAAGTAGACCGAGCCTTGCCGAGAGACCCAAACTATATTTGCGCATAAATTAATTCCTATAATCCAAAGTGCTAAATAAAATATCACTTTGAGCTTGTAGATACTTATAAAAACATAAACGCAAGATATGTTTGGTAAAGGAAGTTTTAAGATTATTTTTAATTAACGTGGGAAGTTAAGATTTCCTTTATAAGATGAAAGTTGTTGTTGATCTGTGTTGCTCTATGTTTGAACAAAGGAGACGAAAAGTAATGGATAAACCTAAACGGGCCTGGATTCAAGCCGGGAAAAGGCCGTGAATGAAAGACCAAAATATTTGGTCCTTGCCGTGAATAGAGATTTTATCATTAGGCTGAATAATCAGATTCCATAGTCTAAGAAGTGTGTTTGACGTTTACACCGATAGTTTGAGGTTAGAAGTTAAAAACCACGAAAATGAAAGTATTTACTCAAATATTTTTCGTTTGAGGAAAGTGAACGATGTAAATATTCGAAAAT
The DNA here is from genome assembly GCF_024362695.1 of Pectinophora gossypiella. NCBI lineage: Eukaryota > Metazoa > Arthropoda > Insecta > Lepidoptera > Gelechiidae > Pectinophora > Pectinophora gossypiella. Next base: position 15,988,613 of record NC_065409.1, read on the forward strand.
GAACGCGTTACTGATACTGTGTTTCATATTTCTGGCTATTTACTCTTGTGTGTCGTGGTAAGTGTTTATTTGATGATGTCATTTTTGTTTGTTTTGTTTATTGTTGACTAATTCTATACTCTACGACGTGTGGAGGGCTATAATTAGGTGCTTATGCCGCCCTATTTATTCATAGTATTCCAAAGCACAAAGATCGTTTCTTCAAGTTAAATAAACAAGTCTTGTTTTGACAACAACCATCTACAAATAGGCGACTTCTTGGTGCAGCGAAATACCCATGATTTGTTGATCTTTGATTGCTAATACGCTTAAAAATGCGTATAATATAAATATTAAAATGTTCTTAGTAATACCGGCATTTTGTTTTAAACAGTATCTTAACAAATACCCTTACACTATACTACATTCTTCATGCCCAATGTATTTTTGAAATATGCACTATTTTAAAATTGAAAATAAGATAAAGTAACTAGGTACGGTAAAGCATGGTATACAATATCGAGGTAGATCATCAGTCCGAAGGTCAGATGACATTGTGAGTTATCACGGAAAGCAGCGGATGAGACTTGCACAGGACTGGAACGATGGCATGAAAGAGAGGAGGCCTATACCCAGCAGTGGGTGGATACAGGCTGAGTAGATAGATAGAACTAGGTACCTACATAAAAAAAAAATCTTCTAAAAGTGAAAATGGCCTATACTCAATATTGGAATGCACTTATCTACTAATTAGATTAGTCTGCAGAAAGTGATTTGATAATTAATATAACATAAAACTATCTAGGTATATTTACTTGCCTTTGCTTTACTGAATACATTTATGGAGCAACTAATGACAGGCAGTTACTTATTGTTATCTCTGTTGTAAACTTGCAGTATTGTTCCTTTTTTCTCACTAATAAGTAACTGTCTTATGACCGTGAGCAGCATTTTGCTACACAGTCATATGTTATGTTAGGAATGCCTGCATGTATGTTTCTATAGGTTGCTATAGGTTGTCCCAAGTGCAGGATCTCCTTATACCAAGGGAATCAAAAAGGCCACATCGAAGCAATTCATCCAAAAAAGCAATATTGCAATTTGACACTTGCGCATATAAAACTAAGAGTGCAATATGTCAACAAAAACAAAAAGCAATATTACTAATTTGTATTTTATTTTTGAAATTCCTTAAAAAAATAATATCTGTAACCAAAATTATCCGAAACTAAAGGATAATTCGAAAAAAAATATTATCTGTAACCATATTCGGTATAATAATCATTCTTAAATCGGTATCCAATACATACATACATACATAAACTCACGCCCGTAATCCCTAATGGGGTGGGCAGAGCCACAAGTAATCAAAGACAACTTGCAGCCACTGTTGATACGAATTCCAAAGATGGATATGATGAACCTTATGGTGATAAGGGATCAGCCTATCGCCCATAACATTAGTCCATCATGTTAGAGGACACAATATCCAATCCGTAGCTGAAACATCATATCCATAACATCCCGATTGTACCTAACCTAAGTACTGGTGGATTTCTTTTATCTATTGAACCTAAGGGCATTTGCTATGGGTTTGAACACACCATTGTTATATTTCTGGGCTGGAGCCGCTGGAGGTGTGTGAAGTTCCCCTACCATCCGTCCAGACTGTTTTTTTAATTATTGCAATAATGTGATATACTTATCTATAAGCCTCTTAATAGCCTAACCTGCCTAACACCATAATGTTGATTAATTTGTTTTTTGTTTCATTCAGGCTGTTGCCAAACCTATTAGCATGGCTGTTCATGAGGAAGTACCACATCAAGTTGAAGATTGGAAGGATTGCGGTACCTAAACTGATCCTTAAAGATGTCAGCCTGTCTAAAGATGGATATTTTATCGTAAGTAATAAAAAAATAAATAAGGAAAAGACATTCATTTCCTCAAGGAGAAGTGTGTCGGGATTGAAATGGAATTCCATAGTATCTGCCTAATCCTAGTAGGAGATAGGCATGAGCTATGTATGTATGTATTTTAAAATAGGGTAGCTGAAAAGTATTAAAAAGTATATGTTTTTCATGGAAAATTTAAAAATAGAACAATACAGCTGTCCAAAATCAAGGAAGAAGGAATTATTGGCAATAGGAATGTGTGACTCCATGTGTCCCTATTTAGCTTGTTATACTTAGCTTCATACAAATTTAGTTCTGTAAAGTTGCCTATATTGAGCAATTGAGCAGCCTATTCTGCTTAAGTGTATGATGAAAAGCATTGTACTCCTGCACTAAAGGTGTTAATAAGATTTCGCATCTAATTATCATGACGATGAATATTTTGCAACTCACTACAACTGTTAATGAGAACTCCTTGATCAGAGAAAATGTCTAATAACCTTCAATTCATGCGCGAAGCGAAAACCACCCCAATATAGGTTAGGTCACATACCTCCGAAACGCATTTCTCAGGTATGTGGGTTGCCTCACGACGTTTTCCTTCACCACTGAGCACGTGATAATAATTTATGATCCAAACATGAATTCGAAAAACGATTTCGAAAATCATAGGTTTCGGCCCGTGGTGGATTTGAACCTGCGACCTAATCACCTTTAATTACATTTCTTAAAATTCAATTCAAAATACTGCACAAAGAAATATAAACAATCAAATAGGACAAATACATTAGGGTTAGAAGACGCACAATGGACGGCCTTATTGGTAAACAACAATTTCTTCCAAGCAACCTTAGGGTGAAAGAAATTCATTGACTATATCAACAAGCAGTGGAAAAAAATTATCCTAAAATTTCCATTTTTATTCCAGCACATCAATGAAATATCATTTCGGAGCAGTTTTTTCAACTCGGAAATCAACAAGCTGGTTTCCGTTGTAATGCAAGGGCTGGAGATAACGAACAACGCAGAGGAAAAGAGAAGCGTTGTCGTTGAAACTATTCTCAAGCCGTTACTATCAAAGCAGAACTCGTTGAACACAAAAGGCGAAGACGATGACCTGGACAATGTTATATTGAATTCCGATTTGAACGGTGGATGCCAGAGGAAATGGTTGGATTTCCGGGATAAGAAACTGCCGCCTAGTTTGATTATGTTTGCTCAGGTAAGATGTCATTTTTGCCCTACGGACTACTATAATATAACATTAACTTAGCCAATTAATAACCTGCCCCTGACTGATCCCGGTACAAAGGTGCCCATAACGCTCGCCGCATTACCGCGCTGAGTAGCGATGCCAACCAACCTTTGCTCCAGGAACGAACCGGCGCGGGATTCACCCGTCTTTTCCCTGAGCCTGCGACCTAACTCCGTTGCATATCAGGGGGTTAAAAAAGCCAATTCAAAGCAATTCATCTAAAGCTATTTGAGACTTACTTTTATATGCGCAAATGTCCAATTGCAATATTACTTTTTAGATTCAATATAAACCCTGACACCAGGGTTGAACACACAACCCACACGATAGAAGAAGACTTTTTAGATGAATTGCGTCGATGTGGCCTTTTTAACCCTGCAGTTCTATATTTTATTTATGTTTCCAGTTCATGGGCGTACACATATACAACGCGTCAGTCACCATACACAACGGTACAGCAGAGGAGTCGTTCACTCTCCGCGCGCACGCGGCGGAGGTGCACGCGGACGGCGCGGCCGGCGGCCCGGCGCGTGCGCTGGTGTTCTCGGCCCACGTGCTCCAGGCGCGCGCTACGGTAGACAGTGGGGGACGGTGCTTGGGGGAGGCCGGGTGCAGTGTGCTCGTCGAGGGCACTGTCAAAGCTGAGGGACCATTGAATGTTGAGGTGAGTAAGAAATGTTACATTATATAAGCAGCTTGAGATATTGCCAAAGCTTATGCCAGTATTAGAGAAGATAATAAGATGTGGAGGAAGCAAGAGAAGTGTGTCAGGATATTACATTTTCCCATTTGTAAACAAACGATAAATTATTTCAGAAAATTCACGCAGTGGTTAGCAACACGACGATATCATTCCATGACGAACTGTACAACTTGATACAGAAGAATAAACGACAGAAGAAGCCTTCTGCGAGGAGTGTGGACTATGAGGATGAAATGGCCACGCTGATACCGAGATTGTCACCTGTCATACCAAAGGTAATTTTGCGATCAAGTCATTTTACGATGACGTCTATATAAGATCTAGGTAAAATTAAATCTAGTCGCTTTGCGTATAGTCTTTAAAGCCGACTTTCTATTTAGCAATATTTGGCGCGCGACATGTTGCACAACGTGTTGAAAGGTAACGCGGAACTTTTGTTTAAAAAAAAACAACAACGTCTGTCAACGCATCTATTACTATGTCAGCCGTCGACAACATGTGGCTAGAGGAACTAGTGTTGTTGCGTGTCACATTTCCACTCTACCACAATTGATGCCCAAATCTATACACAAAAAACAGCTGGCGCGCAACATGTTGCAACACGCGCAACACGGCTTGTTGCATAAGTTCCGCGCTAAGTTTCAACATGTTGAAACTTACGGTGTTGTGCAATATGTTGAAACTTACCGCGGAATATATCGCATAGTCTTTAAAGCCGCGTTTCTATTTGGCAATATTAGGCGCGCGACATGTTGCTCAATACGTTGAAACTTACCGCGGAACTTTCATTTAACAACGTTGATGCATCTACTACTATGTCAGCCGCCGACAACATGTGGCCAGAGGAACTAGTGTTGTTGCGTGTCACGTTTCCACTCGACCACAATTGATGCCCAAATCTATACACAAAAAACAGCTGGCCCGCAACATGTTGCAACACTCGCAACGCGGCATGTTTCAACATGTTGCGCGCCAAATGGCGATTTCAAAGTGAGAGGCAAGCACTACCAACTGGGCTACCACGGCTCTCTAAAAACAAAACAAATATAAAACATAATAAAATACTTAAAACTTAAAACTGATATACTTACTTATTTTTACAGATATTTAGTTTAAGAATAGACTCGACAGCAGTTACTTGCACAGACAACACCACTAAGACCAACTTTATGATGTCACTACAGAGTTTACAAGTAAGTTAAATTGTAAATATAAGTTTACTCCAAAAAATGTACTTTTTCCAGTTTTGTATTCTATAATCAATGGAATTTGAATACAAAAATACACATACGACGTCATCGATAATAGTGATCAAATATCGTATTATTTTTTAAGTAATTCTTAATTTAAATTCGTAAATCAGTCAGGTTCAGAATAATTTATTCAACGTAATTATCTAGGAAAAACAGTCAAACAGAATTCATGTCACAGTTGGTTCGACCATTATAGGCGGCGATACGGCTCACCACCTATCAAGTTGGTCTAACATAAAGTTCGGTGAGGTGTGGGTACTTAATTTATCTTGCGATGTACCTCTGTCTACCTCAATTGGGATATAGTCGTGAGCTGATGTTCATCATCGTTAATTTAAGACCTACGGTCTTGTCGGTGTAGCATTCTCCATGCTACTTTTTTAGGGAAGAACAGGGCAGCAGTGACAGTCACAGAGGCGGAGGACAGGAGTTCTAATGCGGCTTAGAAATAGACTACTCAGGGCGCCATCCCACTCTCATCAGAAGGGAAGAATTCCTTCTGCCCTATTTTCTGTAAAAAGTAGCATGGAGCTATTATGTATGTTATATATTGATTATTATTATTTATCACCAGATCAATTCCCGATTCAGTGCAGCGTCTGTACACATAGGTGAGAATGGCAACGAGGTGTTAGGCCTACCCCAAGTGTACGTGGCTTTCCAAATGGACCAGTACCAGCTGACGGCTGGCGATGAGAAGCTGCTGTTCTTGAACAAGCTGAAGTTGGATGCAAAGGTATGTTTTTTTTATTAAAATTACTTTTTGGACAATATCGCCTGATACAATGTCACAACAACAGACGCAGAGCTAAAGACAGTTTGAAGTTGAAAGAACAATTTGACAAAAAGAAGCAGTTAGTGCCTTCACTATTAAAGAGTTCGTACAACAGGAACATCCCCACTTTGGAACCATTCCCGAGAACGGCACAGAACTGGGGCCCTACCAGCTAAGACGAAGCCGATTCAGATTGGAGCAAATCGAACATCGATTTGATTCTGTCGTACCGCGTAAGCAGCCAAGATGGCGATCCCCGATTCGTGACGTCACATGAAGTTCGGCAAGCCGATTGAACGAATGATTTCAGTACTTTTGACACTAAATCGGTACCGGCTAAGAAATCGAAGTACGGAGTGTGGTATTTATCATGTATCACTCGAATCATAGCATTTTAGACTGAAAAGTTAGTGAGGCGGAATATTAGACGTTGCGAATCCTATCTACGCAGATAAATATGGTAACTATTGGTCGATGCCGTGGATATAATTTGCGTCATGCGCGTCGCGGTTTCTGTACCGCGGGGAAATATTGGACTAGAATGAATTGGTTTCTTTAGTCTGTATACGGTACAAAAGTCACTTGTTATATTAGACTTTCAAGAAATACCGAAGTTTCAACGTGTCGAATGCAGCGTTGTTATACTTGTAATTTGGTATTTTATTACAGTTGGAGAAAGGCGTGTTGAATCTGTATCTAATCATAAGCACGCTGGGCATCATATACAGTCACAGTGACGTGTTCAAGTGGTATTCCTCACTGATGAACAGAATAAAGAGGACGAAAGCATTGCAAGCTAAAGAGACTGTAGCGAAACGTAAGTATATTCTGCTTTAAGTAGGGATTTATAGCGTTTTGTGGCACTGGCATAGAATGGACACCTACTGCGTCTAGAACGGTAACTCTCCGCTCCGCACCAATTTGTAACGGGCGCCGACCTCACCCCCTTGGGTCTTACTATAGTCCGTAAGCCGCTAAGGAGTAAGGGGAAGCGCGCGGACTATCTGTCTCCCTCGCACTTACTCGTTAGGCGGCAGACGGTAAGAGTATGTTTTGTGTATAGACCATTTAAGATCAAAGAAAGACTCAGAAGGGCGAGGTTGGCGCTGATGAGAATTGGTGCGGGGCGAACGGTTACCGTTCTATACGTACTTATATTTTATTCTGTGGCGCGAGTCGAATTCTTACGAACATGCGCCCAAAGTGAGTCCGGTCTTAGCTCCTAAAATACTTCCAACCATGTTTAAGTAACTTTGTTAAAGATCTTTCGAAGATCTTCAATGATGTGTCCGTCCACCAGCACCATCGACCCCGCCGTGGATGTCGCGAGTGTTCTCAGCGTGCGTGGTGCAAGGCTGCGCGGAGCTGCGCGGCGTGACGCTGCACGCGCAGCTGGGCGCCGGCCGCGCGCTGGCCGCCGGCTGCGGCGGCGTCAAGGTCAAGCTGGACCAGCTGCTGGATACTAGAGGTATGTTGTTGGATACTAGAAGTATGTTGTTGATATTAGAACTATGATCTTGTTGTGTGGAATTTTCCGTCGCAAAAGTATGGAACTGAAAATAATAAAAAAAAAATACAAAAAAAATTCATAAAATTTCCGGCAGGAAATTTCACTTGATACCAACTCAGAATCATGGTCTGAACCATCGCCCTCAGTATTCGTTACGTTGTTACTAACACTCATACCTACTTGTATGGCTCTGTATGTACTTGTACGGGGTGTAAGTGACATCGTAACGAATACTGAGAGGGTTGATTCAGCTCATTATTCTGAGTTAATAACAAGTGCAATTTTCTAACGCAAAAATATATAATTGAAAATAATAAAAAAAACTAAAAAAAAAACATGAATTTTGCGACGAAAAATTCCACTTGATATTAATTCAGAATCATGGTCCCAATCATCCCCTTTCAGTATTCGTGACGATGTCACTAACATCCTGTATAGTGTTTACATAAGCTGTCTTTGGTGGTTCAATAGTACCTAGACACTAGGGAGACGAGGTCGATCATTGACCTCACAATCCACACGAGAAGTAAAACTAAAGTGTTTGCCCTACTAATCAAATCTATCCTCAATTCCATTGACAGAAGAAGCATACAAGTCCACAATGGCGCGTCTAGTAGTGGGTTCCCGGCACTGGAGCACTGAGTTGTTAGTGGACGCGGGGTGGGCGGCGTTCGGGCCGCGGGCGTTGGCCCTGCGCGAGGCTCCGCCGAGGAAGCAGCACGCGTGGGGCTCTGCCCTACTGGCTGTTGCCTTGGTCAAATGGGGCAGTCATGGGCCTAGGGATTCTAAGGTAAGTTCGTACCTGGTTTTTTAAAGTAATTGGGTCGTGTCTTAGGTTCAAGATAAATTATGAAATTCTGATTACTAAATAAAGACAGATCTAAAAGTAACACAAAACATTTTTTTTGTTTAATTTATTTATGAATTTTAATCAAGAAAAACGTAATATACCGCACCTGTCAAATCGTCAGGTTAGGTAAGCGGACCCTGTGAAAAACGGATAATGCTAGGGGGATGATGATGATGATGAATCAAGAAAAACGTTATAATAAGTCCGACATTTTATTACGTTTTTCCATGACGTCACTAGTGTGATTTTTCATATAAATTCCATAGTAATTTCGTGTTGTTGCAGTTAAGTATCAAATTAGGTTGAAAATGGGGTTGATGAGTCAATTATGTATAGTTTTTGTATTTTTTTATGCATAGAGGGACAAGAAGGTATTAAAGTATAACGTGGACGTTTCGACTTATCAGAGTTGCTATTTCTGGCAGTTTGCATTAGTAATCTAATTGTCATTATTATATATTATGAAGTTGCCAATTTGCGCTAACATAACATAAACTCAAGAGTATATCCCAATTGCTGCAGACCTCTGTAGCGATTGGGATATAGTAATGGATGGATGGATGTGCCTACATCCATCGTATGATGAACTATGCAACCACACTTCTCAGAAAAAGAAAAAAGAACATTGTTACTTCACCAAAGCGACCGTGAGCGCCAACTAGTGACGTAGTTTCTCTACTGCTATAAATATGAGGCGCAATCCGCGCACTACTCTTTTTTTTTGGCCAATTCGAATCACTAAGACTTGTATGAAAGAACACTGTTTATAAAAATCCGAGTCGAGTCATCGAAATTCTTTTATTTCACGTATAAGTCGGGTCAAAACATACATAATATCCTCCCTATTACTGCTTCACTATTACGCTACTTCGCTACTCTCATTGGGTTAATTGTACAAAAAAGCTAATTTAAATGTATTATACATACGTCGCTAGAACCAATCAATGATCACGAAGCATACATTCTTTAGTTACCTCAAACATCTTTACCACTTGCAGGTGGAAGCAATGATGGACTGTTTACGCCTGGAATGGTCATCAACAGTAGCAGAGACAGTCATAGCCCTCGTGGACTGCTTCTACTCCTACCGTCCACCTTGTCCTAAGCAGGCTCCGCCCCCTCCCACACCCGCCCCCGACACTCCTTGCAACGTATCAGTGAATGTTGCTCTATCCCATATAAATCTATTCCTAATAGTGAATGAGTCCATGTGCCTTATGACCAGAGTTGATGCGGTGACAATAGAGAAGACAACCAGTAAATCTGGTGCCGTCATTTCAGGGTTGAAGATTGTTGATATGGTGCCGTACAAAGGTGAGTTTGTAAGGATTTTTCTTGTTTCGTGTCCCAGGGGTGCAACAGGGATGTAGTGTGTGTGTGTGTAGGGCTGTGACAGGGCTTTTTAAATTATTGACAACATAACAGATGTATAGTACCCACCCACGCCTCGCCAGGTATATTTAAGTGTCATGTATTAGGAGGTGACCCTATTGCCGTTAACCAGGCACAAATCCTGGAAACCTCGTGATACCACTTATCTATGATCCAAAGCCCAAACCGGTTGTTATTGTTACGTGTAATATAAGGAGCATTAATCTTTGTTTCGGATTTTTTCAATCGTGACTATGTTTGAAATGTGCTTTGAATTGACTATAGAAGGTTTTTAGGACACGCCATAAACTATCTTTAGAATTTGAACCTGATAAAATAGAACATAATTAACGACACATCTGTTAAGTTTGAAGAAATTTGAATTTAAAACAGAGAGGGAGGGAATCTCTTCTTTTGTGACAACTAAAGTATCTTATGCAACTGCAAACAAGTTTAAGGATAATGTGTAAGGGTTAATACTTGTTACAGGTTAATACTTGATCAATTTCTAAATATTTTCAGGAAACATGCAATGCTACAGATCAGACGAAATCGCTACAACATTCTTCCATGTTCGTCTGGCTAGAGTAGAAAACGTCACATCCAAAGGGAAAAAGTCATCTCTCCTAGACATCCAGTTTCTGGAGACCGTCGACCTTGAGTGGAGTGCCAACTTGCACCTCAAAATACTAGCCTTTGTAAGGGCTGTGAAAGGATTCCGAGAAGAATTGGCCGTGAGGAAGGGGGAAGGAGAGATAGAAGAAGGGCAGATAAAGAAAGGGAGAGGTATAGACTGGAGAGTCTCGTTCAAGGGGGAAACGAATCTCGGACTTATTTTGTCTAAAGACAATAATATGCTGTTTGCTACTGGTGAGTCTTATTAGTTTGGCTGTCGTTGAACAATGTTATCGTTTAAAAATAATATGACTAAACAGCAGGTCATACCTCTTTCTAACTTGGTTCAGAGGTTTCCTGATTTTTCAGACATCTACCAGACGATTTCCTGTTATGTATAGAATATTGTTGTCTTTATCGTACTCATCATAATCTTTTATAGCTTATCGACTCATTGACTTCAAAGTTTACCCGAGAGATATAAAATTCACTCCCATTTGCGCCAAAAAAAATTGACAAAATTTCACCTAAAATAAACTTTCGGTTTCTAGACGACATGACGATAGCATACGACAACGACACAGGGCTGTCAATAGTCTGGAGTCAGTTGAAGATGATACTCAATGGTGATGAGGTGGTGACTGTCGAGGGTTACTGTCAGGAGCGCGTACGAGACGACCCCGATGTCAGGGTCGAGAGGAAGGCCAATGAGGGCTTCGTGCTGATGTGGAATAAGGTGTGGTGAGTACCTTGGAATACTTCTAAATAAACTTGAGTAGAGTTTAAATACTATGGATATTTTTTCTCCAATTCGTTAAGCAGTGTGGTGGTGTATATGTCACCGTAAAATTGTAAATAACGTTAGATTATAATCTATCTCGCGAGATTGTGAACTGTCGAAAAATTGTGAAACGTAATATACTGCTTACAATTTAACGTATTATTATTCGTCAGATTATAATCTATCGAAGTAAAACTGTTAAATCACAATCTTACAATTGTCAAATTGACAACTGTCCGACGGCTGTCCCTGATTGGTCGGCCTTACAGTAGACCGTTCTGTGTCCATAGAGTTAGGAATAAAACACAGGTGTCAGTCAAATAAAATAAATGCTCTTCAAGATTGTGAAATCAAGTACGTATTTATTAATTATTTAGTAAGTAATCAATAATTCTGACATCACATGGTAAGAAAAAATGTATCAAAATTAAAAAATCTGAAACGTATCATTCAGTATACGTACTTTTCGTGTGTAAGATAAACATGCTGGCGGCATAGGGGTGGCCCAAGGGCCACCCCCGCCGCACCCTAACCTACTGTTATGCCTTGTAAAAATTATGACAAAACACTATTATTCTAAAAAATAATTATGGATATCTATTTATTAATCCCAAAAATAAGTTATACCTAACAAACCAGTATTCCTAGATGTTATTATGGGAAAGTAAAACTATTATGCTAAAAAACGTTATGCAAAAAGGATTATGATAATTAAAATTATGACAAAAACATTTATGTATTTTAAGAGAATCCCAAATTAACATTATGCTCACTCTAATAGTTTTGTAACTCTATGGTATAGCACGCGAGGTGCGTTTCGTATCACAATTTGACGGTTTCACTTCGATAAATTATAATCTACCGAAAAATAATACGTTAAATTGTAAGCAATATGATACGATTCATAATTATTCGACAGTTCACAATCTCGCGAGATTCAAATCGATAGATTATAATCTAACGTTATTTACAATTTTACGGTGACATATATATATGGAAGAGTCTGGTCTGACTGTTCTATATGGTTATAATATGTCATCTACTCCCTAGCATTATTCCGTTTTTTCACAGGGTCCGCTTACCTAACCTGAAGATTTGACAGCTCCGGTTTTTTACTGAAGCGACTGCCTGTCTGACCTACTAACCAGCGAAGGGAAAACCAGCCCAATACAGCTTAGGTCACTTACCTCCGAAAATGCATTTCTCGGGAATGTAGGTTTCCTCATGATGTTGTCCTTCACTGCTGAGCACGTGATAATCATTTATGATCCAAACGTGAATTCGAAAACACATTTGACAATCATTGGTTTAGGCCTGTGCTGAATTCGTACCAGCGATCTGAGATGCAAGCGTTCTACCAACTGGGCTGCCACGGCTCCCACTCCCACTTGGGATGGTTATAATATGTGCAATAAAGAATTATTGACTGATTGATTGAGTCTGGACCTCCTACTATCGACGAGGGGACGTCGTCCTCCTACTATCATCGAAGCAGTGGGATCAATATTTATCTATGGTATCTAGGGTATTTATCTATGTGTATCGTTTTCAGGTCAGTAAACGTGGACTCAGTGCGTATAGTGTTTCCGTTCAAGCATCGTTTCGCGGAGGCGGTGCAAGGAGATTTCGTCTCTCTTTTCAAGTGGATAAAGTTGGTCCACGGTATCAAGAAGAAGCCGTTCACTTCTGACAGCCCTCTGCCGAGTGATTTGCACATCAAGGTAATTATAATGTGTAATGTATTCGGGGATGTTTACGTTCCTATTCGTAATTTTATTAATTTTGTTCTTTTTGACGTTGAAGGGTTTTTCAGTATCTGACTCCCCATGAAATCTATTCACCTTTCTAATATCTGTGATTCACGGATTGTCCAGGATGTGCCAGACGCACAAAGGGACGAGTATTTTACTCGAAGTTCCTTTTTCTATATTCCTAAAAAAAAGTTGTATGTTGGTATTCCTTTAAATTGTTATCTAAACAAATAAATAAAAAATCGACTTCACAACTACACGGCTTAAAAATTCGTCGTGGTTTAAATTGGTAACTTTCTTATTCTTCAACGTAAAGTCTCGGGTATCCAGTGTGCAAGTAATTTTATCTTTGTTTTTCTCTTTCCCTCCTTGATACTTAAAAGATCTTTAATGGTTAATTTGTTATAGATCGAAGAAGTATTGATAGAAATGAGTGACGATCCATTCGAGGTGAAGCTGCGAGACAATTACGAACTCCTTGAAGACGAATACAAGGAAAGCCAACGACGAAGAACTATGCTTGATGCCAAGGTAATATTAGGACTAGTTTTGTAGGAGTTGTGTTATTTCGAGAATCTCTAGAGTCCGTTAATGTCTGCTGGATGTAACGCGGGAGAACGCGAAAAGGACATTACAAAAAGCTATTGTCAAAATCATGTTTTGCTGGTGAAGTTTTTGTCCAAGAATAAAGATTTTTTTAAAGTCCACGACGTGTAGGTTTGTCTTGATCGACCTTGCAACCATTCGAGCTGATTCCATCTGAGTGTATCAACCTTTTGTTCTATACCAAAAACCCAAAAATCTTCATCTCTCTCATCAGGTGCAAGAACTCTGCAAACCCCACTTATTTCTACCAGCGGGGAAGATAGAGGAACTGTATTCAGCGTTGCGTCAGAAAGACGCTCAGATCTACGTCCAACGTTGCCGCGCCGCACCACCGCCGCGGACTAGATTAGTAGCGTGCTGTCTCACGCAATTCCAACTGATTGCCTTAGCTGACCCCTCCATACATGGCACGCAGAACGCCACGGATACTCTGAGGGATATTGACTTTGACAGGTACAAAAATACTTTTCTGTAACGTCAGTAGTCGGTTGGTAAAAAAACTAGTTGTAAGGTTGTTTGAAAACCTTCAGTAGCCAACGTTACAACTGGACGTGATTTAACATAGTGCACCAATGCTGTTCAGCGTGCTTTTATGATATCGCTATTTGTATTTATTTAATAGTTTATTTGTACACATGAGCACATAGAGACAAAATTAGAAACTTTTTCAGCCAAGATCACGGTACATTTGTGTTAATGGCGTTAGAAGTATTAATTCCGGCGAAGTAGTTAATGCCATCTGCGGCAAATCTAAATTCAAAAAAAAAAATTCAAGAATATTTATTTTTCAAAATTGGCTTACAAAGTTAGCGCTTTTTGAACGTCAAACAAAATGAAATTACATATTATGTAACTAGCTGTAAAACTACTACCACATCGGAATCTGTAACGCTGAGGGAAAGACGTGGCCAGAAAACCTCCCAGCACAGGGCCCTAGTCCTACTGTTTCATGTTTTCCTTTCTTTTCTTTTTTTTTTAATCCAGTTTGTATATATATATCTACAATAAGCGAAGTCAAAAAAAAAGGTAGAAGTATTGTTGTTTATAAAATGCCTTACCACACTATCATTGTTGTCGCATTTACGACGTTCTACTATCAGTGTATTTTAGATGCTCAAACATTTAACCATGTTTTCCTTACCCACAATCTAAAAGTAACTTTCCCCTCCAGCCCCTGGCCAGAAGACGGCATAGAGTTCACGACGCTCTGGTGCCGTAGCATCAACCTGAGCTGTGCGCAGTGGCAGATCCTGCTGAGAGACTTCCCGCAGCCGTTGTTGAATATGAACGACCTCAAGATGTGGGGGACTGTGTTGGCTGCTGAAGAACAACCGCCTGCCAGAGGTAATAGCACATTCTTCAGATTCTTACTGTCAAATTTCCATCAGGTCTTGAATATAGGTTAAACAGACCCTTCCATACTCCCAAGTTCCTTAGCACATTTGCATGGAAAGGAACATGCATAAGATCACGCCTATTTCCCGTTGGGGTAGGCAGAAACTATAGAATTCCACTTCCTACGATCCTGACACACCACCTTTGCTTCCTCTACTCTCATCAACAACTTCAAGAGAGCAAGAGAGGTTTTTTTTTTAAGAGATGGACGGGATATGAGTGTGGTATTATGCGACAGATAGGCTTTTCTGTCGTCATGTTTGGGGTGCCCTGACATTGTACACGGGAGAAGTTAAAGACCCGAAGAAGCGATTACCAGTCTGTCTGTACGCCAAGGGGGATTAAGAACGCCACATCGAATCAATTCACCTTGAGCAATATTACTATATGACATTTGATGACATTGCGCAATTACTTTTATAAACGCTAATGTCAGATTGCTATATTGCTTTTTAGATGAATTGTTTTAATGTGGCCTTTTTAACCACCCCAGAAAGGAAAATCATCATAATCACACTTGATATACCAAACCTTTTAATTCCAGCGGTCCGCACAGTGGTGATAGACCAGGGCGCGCCGTGGGGCGGTCAAGAGCTGGAACGCAGCATGATGCCACTCAAGTGGTACTACGACCTGTGCTGCGAGATGTCGCAGTACAGCTACGCCTTCGGACCCTGCTGGGAACCAGTTATTGCGCATTGCAATCTTTGTGAGTATGCAAGGAAACGAATAACGAAATTGTGCCTAAAATGTAGGTAACAGAAATTTTGATCCTCTTTTAGAAAACCGTGATAGCCCTGTTCTGAAAACGCGTGGCCTTAGTGACACTGGGTTGAATTCGATTTTGGAGTTTGAATTCATGTTTGGATCGTAAATAATTGATACCGCGTGGTTCCCATGATTTAGGCCCGGTTAAGTTCGATAGGCACATGGGACATAAAGATAGTAAAAAAATAAATCAAGCCAAAATAGATTTTTGATTTAAAAAGATCTCCCTTCCATTATCTACGGCCGAACTTAACCATACTAAACTTCTGAATTAAACTTTGACACATTTTTGGAAACCTTAGGTCTATCCTCAGTGTAGCGGCGTGGTCGAGTATGCTCCATACCCCCTTTGCTTGAATGAGGGGAGGCCTGTAGGCGTATATGGTCTGTTTGTATTGTGTTAGGCATTACTGCCTCATAGCGACAAACCATTCTTCCTATCCTCCACAGCATTCGACCAGGTATCTCGACCATCTTTGGATCCATCAGCGCCCTTGTCCTGGTGGGACAAGGTTCGGCTGCTGATGCACGGCCGCCTGACAGCCAAGTGCGCCAAGTTCACGTGTCTGCTGCACGTGTCGCTGGACCCCTACAACACCACCGAGGAGATGGAGCTGACTTGGACGGACCTCGTGCTGGACTGGACTAATGGTGAGTCTTCTACATCATCATATTCTTCTCTCGTGTGGGTTGTGGGTTCATCAACCCTAATGTCAAGGTTACTATAGAAGTACTGAGCCGCCAAAGGCCCCTGACATGGCTCATGTGACGACTACATACTTACGTACGTAAATAGTAGCCGGGATCGACCACATCATTACATTAATGGATTAGCATATTCTTCGGTATTAATTTGCCATTGCGATGAGTTTTGATAGATAATTATCGCTCTTTAAGTAGTTGCGGTAGCCTGGTAGAAATTGCTTTAGAGCAACAAGGTCAATTTAATTATTAATTTAAACGGAGAACCGTGGGATTTTTTTGGAGACACCAGGGCGTGATGGACATGGAAACCTATACGAGTAAGTGTGTATATCGCCCCCATTGCGAAAAAAAAGATTTGATTTGATTTTCAATAAAGATTTTGATTTGATTTGATTTTGATTTGATTGCACCCGTGTAATAATTGGGTGTAGGTACTAATACACCTCTGCAGAGGCTGTCTGGACGCAGAAGAAACTGCCCCCCATGTAATCCTGGAATGCACGGGAGTGTCAGCACAACGGGTAAAAATCCTCAAAGAAATGGGGTCGCTCCGCGAAGCGTGTGAAAACCCCAGGAGGCTTCTGAGCTTCTGGAAGGAGATGGGTTGGCTTACGTAGTCAACAATTACACGCATAATGGGCCATCTTATAGTCTAAATGCGGAAAACAGAGCCCACTAACATAAACATAAACATAAATACACTTCTGCCTATGCTTTGTTTTATTCAGGCAAAAAAAGGTTCTGTAGTTCACCGGCTTGCTTTTCGAATTGGGAGCGTCGGTTCGATCCCCGGTATCGGACTTGCACCAATGAGTTATTTATCTTAGATACAGTTTCCACTAACACAGTTGGCTTGCCCATTATAGACGGGTCACCATCTATCAAGTTGGTCTAACAGAAAGCAGGTGAGGTGTGGGTACTTAAATCATGTTACGATGGATGTATTTGTGACTACCCCAATATAGTCGTGAGCTTGTTTATGTTATTCAGGCAAACTGGGCTTCCTCGGCGAGCTGAACGTGTTCGTGCGCACGGCGAGCAAGTACGACGACTGCCGCGTGCTGCGCGTGCCGGCGCTGCGGCTGTCCGTGAAGCTGGGCTGGCAGTGCGTGGGCGAGCCGCGCGACCACCACGCCGTGGCGCCCTGCGCGCCCGGCCGCCTGCCCGAGTACTCCAGCAACCAGGTATGTACAGTCATGGGCAATATAATGTACCCACTTTAGGACTCTGTCGCACTAACATATTTGACATTTAGTGAGACTTACAGTTCAATTTGTCAGAAAAGTTAATGTGACATGGTACCAAAGTGTATACATATTAATGCTCGTGACCGTACGCCGGTTACATTGCACTTGCTACACGTTTTCGTACGAATTCTTGACTACCAATTCGGATCTAGGTTCCAAGCACCCTTAGTTCTTTAAAGGTTGGGGTTGCGTGTTAGCTCGGCACGATTCCATACGAAAAACCTATGGCGGCTCAAAAGTAACCCTGACATCGGGGTTCATGAGGTCCGACATCTCCCAACCCATACGAAAGAAGAGAAAACCCAGTACTATATGATGCTTAAGCAGCATCTTGCGTCGTTTTTTTCTCCTCAGCCATAAAATATTCCGAAGTAGTGATGGCATATATGTTTTTTTTTTGTTTCAGGAACATGATTCATACAGAGCCTTCAGGTCGCAAGGGCTTGATATCCATTTGAGCATGGACACTAAACCTATTGACAGAGATGGACCTATCCTACTGCTATATGGAAGCACTCTTAGGTAACAATATCATGTTAATTATTTATTTAATACCTCTCTCATGTTATTATTAACAATTGGTACAACCACAAAGTGATGTGACAAAGATCCCCCCCCCGACCCCATGACTGGCAGAAAATGTTGCATCGAGAAATAACGCTATGGCGAGAAATAACTCTCCGGCATAGAATAAAAAATAATAGTACGTATAGAACGGCAAGTCTCCTCTCCCCACCAGCGGCTGAGCTAGGTTTACCCTAGGCTCTCCCTCCTCCCCCCTTCTTACGTCTTCCTTTAGTCTTCAATCGCATGGGCGTCAGACGTCACACACACAGATGCGCGTGTGCGATAACATCAATCTGTAGTGTCTGTGTAAAACGAGGTGTTTTGTATGAAGTATCCGGGGTGTGGCTCTGGTCCGTGTTGCTCTACAATCGGTAACAATACCGCAAAAAAAATTACAAAAGTCCTGGACAATAGAAATCTGGTTCTTCGTGGAAAAAAATGCATATACATTTTTGTTCTCCATAAATTTGTACCCCAGTAGAAATCGCAGGCTTGATGCATGTGCATTCTCTTCGCAGGTGGTTTGAAAGCCTGAAGCTGATTTTATCCGGTATAACCCGGCCGACGCGTCGCGGCCGTGTGTTCAAGAATGTGCGCCCGCGCAAACCGCAGCTGTCCCGGCACTATCGGAACGTCAGCGTTTCTTTAACGCTGCATAATTTGCAGGTATTTTTATTTATTTAAATGCAGTTGTTTTAGGCGAATTAGATGAGACGTTTCTCATATAAAAAATATCGAATAACTATGTTACTCACTGAAAAAAAAAAATATATATTTTTGAATTTGAATATAAAAGGTACCGTACATCGACGCCTTAAAACATAAAAAAAAAGTTTGGTGTGTTGTAATGACAGTATTTCAAAGGTGTAAAGTTTTTTTTATAGTTTGAGTTTTAATCTTGTAAATGCTAAGGGAAACGATACTGAACAGGATCTTGACAAAATTTGCATGACATCAGGATATAAAAATGTCTGAAATATCTATAGCAGTACCTACGGTCACGAGCATTAATATGTATACCATGTCACATTAACTTTTTTGACAAATTGAACTGTAAGTCTCACTAAATGTCAAATATGTTAGTGCGACAGAGTCCTAAAGTGGGTACATTATATTGCTTATGACTGTACACCTTATGAATAGTAAATTGCGATCAAATATTACAGCATAGTGTTACAGTAATTTTAGAAAGAGGCCATTCATAAGTCTGTTGTATATGTATACACATAATTAACATGTGTTAAAAAGAAAACAAATACCTCACTCCTATTTATATTTTCCAGGTATTCTACTGGTCATCGTCATCGATGCAGCGTGGCATAGAGATGTTGGGGGTCCGCGTGACATGCGGGTCCAAACACCACTTGTCATTGGTCCCAACCAACGACGGCCTGGTCCGAAGACCGCGGGCCAACTGGACCACGGTGTATATGAACTGTGACCTCAACGACGCTGAGATCTGGCTCAAGACTCCTGCCGCGTTGCCTGATGATAAGGATAGTGATGAGGTGATGGTCTTACTATATATTTTTTTTTAATAAAAAATACAATTAAATTCTAGCGGTAGAGTCGAAAGAGAAAAGCGTAGGTGAATGTATCGCGATCAAACTCAGGGTGTTTTAAAGAAAGGCCAGGTTAAGAGTGCTCTAAACCGGCGAGCATGCGTGAGGATCTTGATGAAGGTGGAATTCGCAATAGGCGTGATTTTATGTATGTGATTCCCGTAAAATTAAATAGGAAGACGCTGGCAATCCTCAAGCACCATTGGGTATCGCGAAGGACCAAACGATGTAAGGACCAAAGCTGGGTTCTGACTTCAGCGCTCCACCTTCAGTTGTATTTGTAGGTGTTGATCGTTAAGTCAAAGATTTGTTTAAGTAGGTTAATTTGTTTATTAGCGCTCGTGTTTAGTACTTATCGTTTACGTTTAGTGACCGTTTCACACTGACACACTAATTATAATCGAGTGTGCAGCGCTACCAAAAGCAGGGCGCAACGTTAGCAAAATTATGTTCGGTGGAAGCCCGTACACTAGTTTATGCTTATGATTTTTGTAGAGGAAATAAAGATTATACCAACTAACTTATTAAAAAAAATCGATGATTCTGCTTTCAATTTTATAGAATAGAATAGAATAGAATAGAAAAAGTTTATTATAAAAGGACGCCACACACAAAAAAAAGTCAACAACATCATATCAAATTTCCACTAAAACAATTACAAAAAAGCAAGACGGATGTTTGTCGAAATGACCATAAGGTGGTGGTGGACGTCCTGAGATAAAAGGGCCTCACTCAGCACAAGTCGCGGCGTGAACCACGACGCTGGTATTATGTGGACCCTGTTAGGTGACGCACGAACATCGTATTCCATAAACATGTGTTAATGGTGTGTATATTCAAATTCAATTCAAAAATATACATTATAATATATACCAAATTATTTTAATAGAATTAGAGTGTACATAGACAAATATTATCGCAAAGATGTATACGTAAATACTTAAGGTTAGAATAAAAAAGAAAGTTATTAATATAGGTAAAACTAGTAAACAAATGTAATAATATAAACAAATACGAATTCCATGAATGTGTATTGTGTAGTCTGTCTTAGTACCTATCTATCGCGCGCGCCGCACCCCGATTCTAGCTCGGTCGGTAAAGTAGTTTGGTTACTACTAGTACTTACTTATAAACAAAATATTTTTTTCCATTCGACCGCCGCGCTGCCGAACGGGCACGACGTGTTCCCAAAGTAAAGCGAAATTATAAATTTGTAATAGAATTGCGTATATTAATTAAAAAGAAAAAATAAAGTGAATCAAATAAAGCAAATATACATTAACCAAATAAGAAACAATAAATTAAGTACGTCCAGTACACTCAACAACATCCAAAGTAAATAATGGAAACGTGCAGTCGTTTGAAAACCCCAATAAACAAATCCATGAGGTAAGCCAAAACAAAATATAGTGTTTTATGCTTAATGTACCCACCTATACCATCCACTAATATTGAATAAGTACGCACTTTTTATTTTTGATTGACGGACAGTATAATTAAGCCTGTGTATAATATTGCCATTACTTTTCAGACCATGCAAACATTACCCGACGGAAAATAATAATAATCATGACAAAGGTTGTGTCGCCGCATCCAGCCCGCTAGGAGGACTGCGCCACGTTGACGTGTCGAAACCAATTAGGTAAAATTTTAATTAGCTTAATAGCTGCATATCTAGGAGATAGCATTTGTACTTTGATTTAAAGCTGTAAATTGTTTTCAGACTACGAAACGGCGGCGGCAAATCGTTCCAGCACTTGGATGCGGCGAACCTGAAACTGCCACGAAAAGCGGTGGTGCGGTGACGAGGCACCGCGAGTGAGTAGTACGACGCACGGGTCCTGGCAGCAGTCACGTCGCGGGACCAAACTAGTTTGTCCGCAAGATATGGCGGTAATTTAAAATTAACTATTCCGAACATCAGCGTTGCAAAATGAAACTGTCTGCGATATTTCATTTTTAGGATTCTAGCCTTGTTTATGTAAGGTGTTACGTGTGTGCGGGGAGGAATTTTGAAGCAGAATCTAGCGCAAGCATTCTGTACTCTCTGAACCAGTTTTTGTGAGCGCGCCAGAAGCCGAGGCCCATACACAGCGTCCATATAATTAAATTTAGAGAGAATTAAAGAGTCGCATAGTTTGATTCGAATGGGAGTACTTAAATATTCTCGAATTTGGTACATTACTTTCAGTCTGTAAAAACAGTTGCTAGCAGTATTCGTAATGTGCTTTTCAAAAAGTAACTCTTCGTCCATTAGCAACCCTAGGTTTCGCGATTCAGACACTCGCTGTACCACTTCGCCCCGAATACTAACGTTCAACCCTTGACGCGTAATACCGTCTATCTGTTGTTTAGTTCCAAGAATCATATACTTCGTTTTACTTGCGTTAAGTACTAGGGTGTTCGCTTCTGCCCAGGTTGCAACACGTTCTAAGTCTTCTTCTAGCCTAATTTCCGCCAGACGAGTATCACAAGGCTTACATGAAGTGTAAATCTGTATATCGTCGGCGTAAACGTGGAATTTACAGTTCTTTATTTGTTTCACCACATCGGCGCTATAAATAATGAACATAAGAGGACCCAGTATTGATCCTTGCGGAACTCCCCTTTTGACGGTTTTAGAGTCCGACCTGACAGATGAACCGTCCTCGTTGCACAATTCGACAATTTGGGCTCTGTTTTCAAAATAGCTACTAAACCACTTTATGCTGTCTATGCTAAATCCGTAATAGTGTAGCTTCGACAATAGCATTGGAATATTTATACAGTCGAAAGCCCTGGAGAAGTCCAGCAGAGTCAGCAAAGTCCCCTCACCATTGTCACGCGCAGCCAGTATATCATCTACAACATGTAGCAAGGCAGTCGTGGTGCTATATCCCTTCCTGAACCCCGACTGTACGTAAGGTAGTATGTTATTCTTTTCCAGAAATTTTGTAAGCTGCAAGGCAACTACTTTTTCTAATATTTTGGACATACATGGTAGGATACTGATTGGACGAAGATCTTTCAATTCTGTGGCATTTGAAGATTTTGGTATCGGTTTTACCAATGCCTTCTGCCATAATGTAGGATACGTATTTGTTACTATGGAGCAATTAATTATATTGGTAATCACAGTCAACGTATCAGGCAGGGTAAGCAGTAGCATATCCAGCGAAATACCATCCATTCCAACAGCATTCGTTTTAATATTACGGACGACTTTCATAATATCACTTTCTGTGACCTGGCTTAAAGTAAATGTGTCGGACACACATTGATGACATTCGAAATAAGTCAATTGGGATATTTTTACATTATCGCTACCGGGTACATTTAGAAAATAGTTATTTATTTCGTTTGGGTCCTGGAAAATATTTGCTGGCAATTCGGGCCTACTTTTAATTCTCACATTTTTTTTAATATGTTTCCAAAGCGTACGCGAGTCATTTTCAGTGGAGTTAATATAATGTTCGAAGTATGCCTGCTTTTCCATATACAATGCCTCACTCACTAGCTTTTTTAAATCTTTATAGTATTTTTTATGGATTTCCTGCTTAGTAAGTCGAGCCCTGGTATGTGCCTGGTCCCGCTTCTTCATCATAAGTTTTATGTTATACGTTATCCACGGGTACTGTTCGCACTTTACTGATACGGTTTTGACGGGAGCATGGATATCGAACAAGTATGAAATCATTTCACTGTAGATGGTGACCATGTCATTTACATTTGTTAAAGAACTAACGTTGGTCCAATATAACGATGACAGATCTTTATTGAACATATTCAGATCGATGTCCCGTAATGACCTTCGCGTGATTCGACATGGCGCGGGTTTACATTTGGGGATATTTATTAAACATGTAAGGAATGCATGTCTTCCTAGTTCAGGGACATAATAGACATCAACAGAGCTCCCCTTTACATCTGTACAGACCAAATCGATGAGAGTCTCGCTGTGGCCAGTGAAGTGTGTTGGCTCAATAACAAGTTGATTTAAATTGTAACAGCTTAGGAAAGTATTTAACTTCTTGACGGAGCCGTCTCGATCAGCGACGTCCAACATATCGACATTGAAGTCCCCAAGCAGTACTGTATGATCACTCCACGAAAATGTAGACACAGTCTCGGACAGCGCCCCCAAAATCAAGTCTACTGTTACCCATTGTGGGCGGTATGCAGTGCCTATAACGACTTTTTTGCCGTTAACTGTAATAGCGAGCCACATCTGCTCGACACAACCAGACGGCGGGTGAGGCAGCACGCGGGCGGAGACGCCGCGGCGTATGTAGAAGCCGACCCCGCCACCGCGCTTGCGTTTGCCCGGCGGCCGCGGCTCGTGCCGCAGCCGGTAGCCCGGCACGGCGGGGGCGCACCCCTCCCGGCCTTCCTTCAGCCACGTCTCGTTAATAGCCATTATGTCTACGTCGTGTCGGTCCATAGCCACTAGAAATTCGTCATGTCCCGTTCCCAAAGAGCCAGCATTAAACAAACCAACTTTTAATTTGCGTGTTACAATCATTTTAAACACATTAAACCGGTGGTATACCCATATTCATTAATAATAATGAGGAGTGTGATTAGAGTTGATCGTGTTAATATATTTGTAGCGTAGTTTAAATGTAGTGTTGCTGTGTTGTTTCTTGTCTGGGTATGAACATGTATGTAATAAATGTATAATAATATTGTTTGTATATAGGATAAATTAAGTGATAGTAGGCATATACGATATAATAGCAAAAAACAAATATAAAGAATAATTTTCCATTCAATCCGCTCGGATATCCCCACCTGACCAAATGAGTCATAACGACTTTGTAAAGATACAATACACACACAAATAGTAACAAACAGTAAACAATGAACACCAGTAAACGACAGCAAAATACATTCAGTACAACCGGAAAATATCGTTACTTCATAATAACGGCTTCTTCCTTGCTGTAGCCGGGACCAAAAACCGATAGAATGTCGGCTTCCGATCGGATTCGGTGTCCAGCGGATCCAGATGCTCGACGACAATATATTTTTCCGTCTCTTGACCAAACAAACCGCCAGTCCAACCGGTTTGCTGCTTCGCGAGCCCGGTAGAAAAGGTGGCGATTAGTTTTGGTCAATCGTTCGTTGACGTAAAATCGTTGCGGGGCACCCTGCAGGCCGAGCCCCTCGGTGGTGGTAGTGCGGCGCACGCGCGCTGCTCGTAGCAGCGCATCGCGGGGCGCGCGGCGAGCTAGTCGCACGACGATGGCGCGCGGCCGCGGCGCTGCTCCCCGCTCCGCCGCGCGGGTGACTCCCACCCGGGCACAGCTCACCACTTCACGCTCGTCCAACGTCACACCAAGCTTGGCAGCGCAAAGAGCAAACAGGTGGACAGGGTTTTCTCCACCTACCTCTGGAATACCAGATAGCTCCACATCATTTAACAGGAGCTCCTGGTCCCTATCGTTAAGCTCCATTTTTAGTTGGGCGACTGTAGACTCCAGCGCCTTGACCACCCCACCAGCCTCCCCACCCTTCCTCTGCTCCAACTCCATCAGGCGAGTCTCCAGCTTGTCGAGACGCGCATCGCAGGCACCGACCGCCATCCTGAGCTCCTGCATATCCTGTCGGAATGCACGAATCTCGCCACGCGTTTGCCGCATCTCCTCCCGGAACTGCCGAAACTCCAGAGCTAGCTCGGACTCCCGGAACTCTGTGATGGTAGTGTCCAAGGTAGGTCCCGCCTGCGGGCTCTCCCCACACGACTGGTGAAGCGGTGGTGACACGGCAGGGGCTCTTACAGGGGTGCTATCCTGGTTTGCCCTCGGGACTTTGGATGTGCACTCAGGACACTTCCAAGTCCGGCCCGCCACCGCGCCAGCAGGCAAGCCGACACACGCGCGGTGGTACAGCTTTGTGCAGCATGCGCAATTAACGCCATCTACACTAGCCAGAAACTTCCCGCACGCACCGCACTTCGACTTTGACCCCACCATATCGATAGTCTAGTAATGACAATGTTTGCCAATAGATGCTTGTTTGTTTATGTTTGTATTTTGTTTTGACGGTACTTTTTGTATTAAGTTTATGATTACGACCGTGAATAAATAAGTATTATTGATAGTGACTATTTATTGTGGTTTTTCTGGTGTATACACTGCACTGAACACTGTGTCCACAATTAAGGGTAATTATGAACTTGGTAAGTTTATGTTTATTATGATTTGATAGCACAATACACGGTTTTTATATTTCTTTTTGATACAGCAACGGGTACGTGAACACGGTAACACGACGTTCGTGACGTCACCTCCTAGGTTATTTTGTCTCTGAAAACAAGCCTATTAATCCGTCGACAGAACTCGTCAGTGCTGGCGCCGGCCGCCATGGAGAAGTGCTACTGCCTGTCGGTGCGGCGCGTGTCGTACGGCCGCGAGGCGGGCGGCGCGGGGGGCGCGGGCGGCGCGGGGGCGGCGCCCGCGCACCGCCTCGCCGTGCACGACCTGCGCGGCGCCTGGACCAAGCTCAATAGAGATCTGGCTTTTGCGCTCATCGACACTTACATCAAGACACAGGTGACGGATTTGTTTCAGATAAAGTTCATTGTGTTTCGAATAAAGAATCATACTATGTATAAAACGGTAACTCTCCGGGTTCCTGACTTTATTAGAAAATTTAGCGCTGAAATGCGTGCAAATGGAGCACTGACAGCGAACATTTGCACTAACTGTCAAAGAATTCACAATGATACCAATCATCGTTTCTGAACGATGCAGCCAGAAACAAAAAAATAGAATAGAATAGAGTCATAATAATACGATACACCATCACTAGATGGCGCTTATTTCTATCTGTCATTTTATACGACATCTAAGTGACTCCATGTATTTACGTCTGTTTATATTTCTTTTTATTGCAGCAATTGAAGAAGAATCTGTCCACCAAAGCGCTGAAGGAAGAAGAGAAACCAGCCACTTCTCCCAAGCACCAGAGAGAGTCGGAGGTTGTGTCGCCACCACCTTCCGCCTCCACGCAAGTAAGTTACTTAAGTAAATAGTAGTCAGCACCGATTGCCTAACGTGCCCTGCAAAGGCTGCAAGGCACGGACTATTTTATTCAGCGTGCAATATCCCAAACTAGGAATAACAAAGTGATTTTTGTGATATGCCTTTGAGATATGATTCGAACCCGGGGTCTCTGGATTGTGAGCCCAACGCTCAACCACTGGACCACGTCAATGAAAATGCATCCACCTGTGCAGAGTCCAAACTCAAGTGGAAAACGCAACGTTTCAGAGCGGCAGCGGCCCCGGCGTGTGCGCAGAGGGTATGCTAGCAGCCCTGGTCGCTGAAGCAGGGGGGGATGCCCCCGTGGTGTTCAGCGACGAACTCAGCGGCGGCGCCGACACCGAGACCAGCCACCCGCGGCACGTGCTTGACGACGATAATGCGCATACCGCCTGCCTCAGTAAGTCTAAAAATTGTGGGATGGAGCTTGAAGGAAACGATTATATTTGTTTACCTTTGTTTATTTAAAAACGTTTTATAATTTTCTACGTTTTACTCTTTAAAAACAACCGTCCGCCATTTCCCTGTCATTCCGCTATCCTCTCCTTTCTCTCGCTCACTCGTCGCTCTCTCTTTCACACACCTTTACGTTACGTTTCATTCATTCATTATTCCACAGGCTATACTCTATTTTAACGTAGCATGATTAGAATAACAGCAATATGAGGTGTACTTCGCCTAGCGCGATAGAGACGACGGATATGTCTGTTTCGCACTAACGGTATGCAGCTTAGTGCGAAAGAGACGAGAGATATGTCACTTTAAGAACTAAGCTACTACTACTACGTTACTAGGCTACTTGACAACCTAGTCTCGAAAAAGCTATATATATTAGAAAAAAACATATTTTTCTTCATTAATTTCAGATTTCGCGCGTAAACGGTTGGTCACGTGATATTTTGCCCAATGACGTCATATTTCAATAAACAGAGAAACTGTCAAACAGTATAACTTGAACCCTGATAGATAGTTTTTGTTTATTTAGTGATATGTGACGTCACAAGAAGCTCATGGCCGCCCGTGTTTTGGGTCTTGAATAAAATATAAAAATGATATTAAAGAAACTATTGTATAATAAGTTTTTTGACAACTTAGTCAAATGAGATACTTTTTACGAAATGTCAAAACAAAAGTTTTCTTAGGAGTTTGTATGGAAATACTGTCCTGTTACGTCATCAATAAAAGCGGTCAAACGTCGTACTCATTGTCACTTAATTCATAAATAAAATTCGAAAATAAGTCGAAAAGTAAAATGAGATTGATTTTTGATCATCTAAGACTGGCTTCTGTTTCTAGATTAGAATTTTATAATTTATCTTTGACCCAGTCAAATACCCAATTATCGTTAAATGATACATATTTCATGTTTTATTGGTACAACTGTCAGGTAGCTAATTCTTAATTGTCACTTGCAGTCGAGCTGGTGAACTCGCAAGTGGTGCTGAAGGGCTGCGAGACCCGCGGCTACGTGATCCTGTGCGCGGCGCGCGCCGAGGTGCGGCAGCGCGTGCGGCGCGCGCCCGCCGCCACGGCGTGGAGCGGCGCGCTGTCCGCCATGCAGTACTACGCCACCGTCAGCGCCGGCGAGCGGGACCAGCTCGACGGTAACTGCTCAGGGTTAAGGCCTGATGCTCATGCTTCCGAGTTCATATCAAGTGGAATTTCCCAACCCAAAAGCATGGAATTAAATACAAATATTGCACCAAAATAAAAGGAAATATTTACAAAAAACTCTTAACTAGATACATGGCAAATGGCGGCCTTGTCGTGTAAAGCGATTGCTTCCAAACAACACATAATAACGGGTTCTTACCGCGTTTAAAATAAGGATATGAGACTCCCGATATTTCGACACTGTTGCAAGTGCCATGATCACGGGATGACTGATAAGATTGGAGTGGAGTAGGTAGATGCATAATTTTCTACGGACAGACATATGTGTCTACCCTCTTTCTTTGCCGCTTGTTTATGTTTTTGATATCGGAATGTTCGGAACCATCTGAACTCGCACCAAACTCACTACAACAAACCCGACGAACCCGTTATTATGTGTTTTAATTATGATAATAATCGCGTAAACTTAAAACACGAAAATGTCTTCTATGAATTACAGAAAACATCCAATGGGTATCAGTGGAGGAGATAGAGGAGCGCTGGCAAGGGGCAGAGATCAGTACTCTGCCAGACGTACCGCGTTTAGTGGGCAGCGGGCACTCGGCGGGCGGGGTCATCGGCCGCACCGTAGGGCCCAGCGCCGACGCCGGCTTAGCTCAGGTACGGGCACAGTGCCCTACGCGATAGAAATAAATAAAGAAAATATTTATTCGGCACAAAATACATAATTATATTTTATAATAATACTCATTTATTTCAGCCAATAAAGCCATAGTTATAGAAATATCCCAAAAAAAATAAAATATAAAAAATATACAGAATAAATTAAAATAAAGTAAAAAATAAAATATACAATAAAATAAAATATTAACCTACATAATTATAAAGTTTAGTCAAAGCACGTTACTTTTTGTTCGCGTTCTGGTGTACACGATGCCAGTGCCGAAATATCGGGCTGCTATATATTCATTACATAAAGTCTTTAGGATTGCATTTTCAGCGCTACACAGCCTACCCCAAAAGGAAGCTACACGCGACCTTGATGTTGATGTGTAGTTAGAAATGTTTGTTTGTACCACGGAATAGAAGAAAGGATGGAAGGGCCAAGTGAGCGTGAAACGCGCGCCATACAAGGATGAGCAAATAATTCATTTCCACTTTGCACTCCACTCGTCCGCAAACTTTACGACCCACGGAGCTCTGCGATAGTATATTAAAAGGTTGTTTTGTGTTTTATAACCTGCAGTCTAATAGATCAAATGTCGACTATCATGCAAGGAGATCCTTCCTTATCACAGGAAAGCTATAAACCTTAGTGTGATCAGCTATTTAACAAAAAATACTTTTGTATGCAGTATCTCACGAAAAGTAATGATCAAATTGCAACCTGTCACATAAAATATACATTGCCGGTAATGTGGCTATAGCCTTTGAGAAGCAGTAGAGCTAACGTAGCTATCTGTTTGCAGGAGTAGTAAAAGAGTGGGGTTGAACCGCCGACAGCGGATCTCATACAAAATGCGCCTTAGGGCCTTTCCATCCTCTTTCTTATATTCCGTGGTTTGTACAATAGCTGCTATGAAGATTCCAGTTTTCCAATAGAAATGTGCCCTTATTTATAAATTTCTCTACGCTTCACTTTGTTATTGAAGTTTTGATGCGGATAGCGAAGCTACGGACACTTGACACAAAATCATAATACCGGGGTTCGGTTTGCAGAAGCGATCTTCTTCTATCGTGTGCGTTGTAGGTGATTACCAACCCCACCAACCCTGGTGTCACGGTGACTATAGAGCCGCCAAAGGCCCCTGACCCAAAGGCTCATGTAACGACAACTAACTTACATCAGTAAATAGTAACCGGGACTAACGGCTTAACGTGCCTTCCGAAGCACAGATCATCTTACTTTCGGACAATCGGGTGATCACCCTGCAATGTCCTAACCAAACTAGGGATTACAAAGTATTTTTTGTGACACGTCTCCACCAGGACACCGTGCCTCCGTGGCTTCTGTGGTCCACTGGTTGAGCGTAGGGCTCACGATCCCGGGTTTGAATCCCGGTGGGGACATAAGCAATGTTTTTTATTTTGTTCTAACTGTATGTCTTCACAATTCCAGCTACAAAGAATAGTCTCCCGTTGCGCTATGGAGTTCTATTACATATCTCACGAGGAGGCGGAGACCAGCCGCAGCGGCGGCGCCAGCTGGGCGCAGACACAGGAGCCCTACGACTCTTTCACCTTGATGCATCATGACCTGGACGTTTGCACTAATTCTTTGCAGGTAATAATAGCCTCTATACTGTAGCCATCTAAGCGTTGAATGATCAAAACGAAGGACAATTCCATATGGAATGTTGCTCGAATACTGTTACTCGTATCGCTAGGCTGAAAACGTTACCAAAAAAAAAAAAACAATAAAAGGTTACGCAATGTGCATAAAAATATTTAATGGACTACCTGAGCACATAAAACAGCTACCTTTCATACAATTTAAAATGTAACTATGGAATTGATTGAAGAATTAATTCAATCCAAAAACATAATTTATAATATTAAATAAATATGAATGAATTGTATTACAATTAGAACTATTATTTTTGCATGCAAAAGATTAATGCGAATAAAAAATTGAATTAGTTTTTTTTTAATTAGAAAGCTGTATACATATGGACACGACAATTTAGTCAAAAATGTATACGGGATTTGTATGAAATACTTATTAGTGACGTTATAAATAACATAATAAAATCCACTCACAACTATAATCCCAATTAAGGCAGAGTGCATACATCGCAAAATGTACTAAGTACCCCACACACACCTCACAGAGCTTTCTGTTAGACCGACCGACGCGATAGGTGGTGAGCCGTATCGCCGCTTATAATGGTCGAGCCAACTGTGTAGTGAAAACTGCACTGTGTCATAAATAAATGTGGTGTAAATAAGTTAAATAGTCGTCCGCACTGTTATAGAAATTACGAATGATTTCCTATAGCTAACGAACAGTTGTTTTTAAAAAATAACATAATTTCCACTTCCCCACAGTACGCGATGCTGCTGGACGTGGTTAACAACGTGGTGCTTCACGTGGAGCCGGAGCGCCGGCGCACACTGGAGCGGCGCGCGCGCATGCGCTTCCAGCTGCAGCTGCATCAGGACCAGGACCCGCGGCAACTCATACACAAGCTGCAGACACAGGTTTTTTTAAATTTACAATACTGTTGCCCTTTAGCCATAATGCCAAAAAATTAATACAAAAATTGTAATTTTTAAAGTGTCAAGATTGAGTTTTTTCACGAATCAGAACAGAATGATTGGGATTTTGAAAAATTCTGGTCTGAAAATAAAAATAAAAAGCGCAAAAGAGGACTCTCCGGCGGGGAATCGAACCCCGGTCTCCCGCGTGACAGGCGGGGATACTGACCACTATACTACCGAAGACGTGAGTGGAGTGACGAAATTATCGGTCATGTCAACTTTGTCGATGTTGTGATTCTGGTACTTTTATTTGAAAAAAGTTTTTCTAAACAGGGTTTGATAACGGTGGTTTACATTTTACGGCTATAATTCAGTTATTATGCCGGTATGAAATTACGGTACCTAAAGCATGAAAAAATTCCAAGTGTATGATATCTACCGATTTCCGCTTTTTATACGTGAAATATTCCCGCTTTGAAATCCTGTCCTAAAATAATAGACTTTTTACGCATTTTTTATTTGCGAAACAATTTTTGTCGTCGTATATTTAAAGAAGTTATGAACTCTAGTGAACGACAATTTCGCCGGTCTCGTCACATCTTCGGTAGTATAGTGGTCAGTATCCCCGCCTGTCACGCGGGAGACCGGGGTTCGATTCCCCGCCGGAGAGTTCCTTTTTGAAGGTTTATTTTTAATGTTGCGTTTTGTTTGAACAAAGTCACGCTGATTCATGCTTGTAATTCAAATTGGGGTAGGCAGACGCACAAATCATCAGAAGGCTACCTGCAGCATTTTAGATGCTTTTTTTTCTTATTGGGGGTTTTTGTCTCCCTTTTTCAATCTACTCTCATTAATTTATTTTTTTTTTTTTAAAAGAAAACTCGTTTGCAAATTCTACAGAACATAAATTAAAAAAAAAAAATGTTATATAAATCTCTCTGACTACCCTGTAACGGTCTAATCGCGAAGAAAACTATTTTCTAATAATAAAAAACAAATAAAAATTCAAAAAGGACTCTCCGGCGGGGAATCGAACCCCGGTCTCCCGCGTGACAGGCGGGGATACTGACCACTATACTACCGAAGATGTAAGTGAGGTTGCGAAATTTTGAATCCCTTTATTTTGTTCGAAGTGTGGACTGGTGGAACAGAAAATAATCGCGAAAATTGATTTTTTTTAACTGCAGCTGTACGGTAGCTTCCTATTTTTTTTTGTCTATAATATTTTACATTGTATACAAAATTAAAATAAAGCAATGTATTTATTCAATATTGACGAAATGACATTAACTAACAAAAAAAAAAAACTATCTCTTTGCAGTATCCCACTAATATGCTAGTAACCCTATACAGTGAATAAACTTACATAGAGTTTGCGCCAAAAAAGAAGTCCCGCGGCGGTATATCCCAGTGTCTGCATAGGATTATTATTATTTGTCAATTAGTTCCATTAAAACCACGGAACTTGTTTCGTTCGAGGCGCAAACTCTACTTATTTCTCGAACTAACTCTTTAAACAGGTCAGAGAATCACTCGCAAGACTACGCCGACTCGAGAAGGAGTATTACTTGAAGAACAGATCAATTACGACCAACGATCCCGTTGCTATTGCCGAGTTGAAGGCGCTTGACGATCAGGTTCGAATCTTTATTTTTATTGCTCACTTTAGATTAACTAATTTGTATTATTATCTAACGTGATATGGTTCTTGATGAATTGAGAGGACGAATGAGATTGTTGATTGTCAAAATTTGTTAAATTAAAATGACTATCATACAAGTTCTTACAAGAGACGTTCGTTTGTCTTTGCTAAAATGTTTTGGTAGGCGCTTTATTTTGCTATGTTTATTTTATCGTAGTATGTTACTTATTCTTAAAAATATCATTTTTACCGTATGCCGTCTAATCGTTCCTTTAACCCCTTAACGGCCATTTAAATTAAAGTGAGACCAGTTTATATTTTAAGTTTTCTATGTTTATTATTTTTATTTGGCAAATGCGCCAAATTTCCCAAGATACGGCTTCGTCTGTTTATTAACTTATAATGAACTCTACCTTATTTACGCATGTGTTTACTTTCTTTTAGGATTATTTCTGATAATAAACACAATTTTCAATTTCGTTTTTTTTATATTGAGAGAATTGGGGCGGGGCGAAGTATGGCCGTTCTGTACGTAGTATATTTTATTCCTTGGTATAAGTATAATAATTAAGGTTATGACTTCCTGAAAGTATGTATGGGGGGGGGGGGGCAAAATCAACAAGATTGGTCCACCCTGACCAGCAGCCCCGTATCTGGAGGGGAGAAATTGGGTTTTGTATTTTGAGGGACTGAGGGGCGCCTGTGTATGTGGCTAGGTCCACCACTGAATTGAATCGGCGCGGGCGCAGGTGAACGAGTGCAAGGAGGCGGTGTGGTCGCTGGGCGAGGAGCTGGACGGCATGGTGCGCGCGTGGCGCGGCGCGGGCGGGCGCGGCGCGGCGCCGGCCGGGGACGCGCGCGCCGCGCCGCACCGCTACAACGAGATCTGCTTCAAGAGCGCGCGCTGGCGCCTCACCGACGCCGACGGCCAGCTCGGCATCGCCGACCTGCTGCTCACCAACTTCCTGTAACGCATCCCTTATAACAACACAACACAACACTCTTCATTGCACTCAAAACAAATATTAAAAGTACATTATTATAATTGGATAGGTAGGACAGTCATCACCGATATTATGTACACATTTAAGAACGCTACATATATTAAAAACAATACATGGTAGACAATACATATATGATTATAGTAATGCCATGCCATGCATGACATGCGTGTATGAAGCAATTGATGAATGTGGAGGAAGCAAGAGTAACTTGACTTGCAATACGATTTTATTACCAAAAAGATCATTTTTAAATACATGATCCACATTACCATTTGATGAGTAACTTTTTCCTCAGGTATACGAAGACATCACGCTCGGACGACTCGGTGGAACATCAGCTGGAGCTTGGGTACGTGCGAGTCACCAACTTGCTTCCCAACGAACCGTTCCCTGAGGTAAGCATCGTTTGTACTGATGATCATGATGTCCTCCCAATCTGTATTTCTACCGATGATGAAGATGTCCTCCCAGACGTATCCGTCGCCGGCGTCATCCTTAGCTACTATTCATCACTAATTTAACAGCCACGCTCTTGTCGGTGTAGCATTCTCCATGCTACTTTTTAAGGGAAAAATAGGGCAGTGATTTCCCTCTTGCTTTCCGCCCCGTAGCTACTACTACTGACTAGCAAAACTTGTTTGGTTTATTTGGATGACATAATCACTATTGGCTGGGATTTCAATTCGACTGAAGAAGGGCTCCTTCTTCAAACGACAAGTTGACTATCTGGGACATGTTTTATCTGAGAAGGCAGTGGAAACAGATCCAGTTGGTTTTGGAAGTCCTGTTGCAAGAAGAACAATAAAGAGTTCCACTTGAGTTATAAGTGTAGCGGTAGGAGGGCTTGGGTCGAGTTTTTCGGATCTGGCGTTTGGCGTCAAGTTCTTCTAGACGGGCTCCAAAGTTTTCAAATCCCGATTTGACAGCAGATCGGTAGTCCGATCTCTGATTGGCAAGCTTTTCCCATGATTCACAGACGTGCCAATAGAAGTCAGGTGACGTTTCAAGACATCCCTGTAACGCAGATACTGTCCTCCCGGTTTGCGTGCTGCTCAACTACTAATTGGCAACTCAGTCAAATGAGATATGTTTTACGAAAGGTTAGAGGGTTGGAGGGTTTTTACGTGATTTATTGTAGATTTGCTGTAAATGGCATTAACTACTTGGCCGGATAAATGAGGAGAGCTGAGGGCGCTCAGCCGGTACAAAATTTAAGGCTACAAGCATAAGGGTGCGTCGTAAGGCGCGAATCTCTGGTCCTGACCAGAGAGCATCATCTGAGAGGATTATATTTAAAAGAATATATCGCTTCTTATTCCGGTTGAGTGAGGGGAGGCCTTTGCCCAGTGGGAAGTATATAGGCTGTTTGTGTATGTTTGTATTCTATGTTATAAAAGGTACTGGCACCGCAAGCCCCATCAGGCCGCGCCCCACTGGCCCGCCGCGCGGCGTTGCGTGTGTTTTGCAGAGATCGCCCGCCCGTTGGTGGGATATCTGTCAAAGAACACTTTGAAGTCAACATCGTGCCTATACGGATTGGTAAGTCCACAAACTACTTCTTCTATCGTGTGGGTTGTGAGGTGGATTACCAACCCCATCAACCCTGGTGTCAGGGTTACTATTGAGCCGCTATAGACCCCTGACATGGCTCATGTAACGACTACTAACTTTAAGTAAGTGAAGCACGGATCATCTTACTTTCAGACAATCGGGTGATCATCACAAACTACTAAAGCAGGGTTACCCAAATATGAGTTTCTACAGACTGATTGATGAGTCTCGAACAAATATACAGGGTGTTAGTGACATCGTAACGAAAACTTTAAGGGATGATTCAGGCCATGATTCTGAATTGATATCAAGTGGAATTTTCCGTCGCAAAAGTATGGAACGGAAAATAATTTAAAAAAGCTCTAAAATATTCATGACTTCTCCGACAGGAAATTCCACTTGATATCGACTCAGAATCATGGTCTGAATCATCCCCTTCAGTATTCGTTACAGTGTCACTAACACCCATACCTACTTGTATGGCTACTGTATGTACTTGTATGGGGTGTAAGTGACATCGTAACGAATACTGAGAGGGATGATTCAGCTGATTATTCTGAGTTAATATCAAGTGGAATTTTCCATCGCAAAAGTATAGAATTGAAAATAATTTAAAAAAAACTAAAAAAATAACATGAATTTTGCGACGGAAAATTCCACTTGATATTAACTCAGAATCATGGTCTTAATCATCCCTCTGAGTATTCGTTACGATGTCACTAACACCCTGTATAGTGGGCCCTGTCTATAGAACGACATACTTACCTTTCACAAAAAAGGGTAAGCGAAGCATGGATCATCTTACTTTCAGACAATCGGGTGATCATCCCAAACTACTAAAGTAGAGTTACCCAAATATGGGTCCCGATTGACTGACTGATGGGTCTCAAACGAATATGGAGTGGGCTTCCTTCCACAAATAAATACCACTCGACAAAAAGTTCTTTATTCATATTGGTAACGGTTGTAAATAAATCCTAAAGGTGGGTCCCGAGTTTGTAAACTTGTATGAGACGAGTCGCACTAGACACTCCATAAAAAATCTTGTTTAACCGTGTGCCGCCTAACGCGTAAGTGTGAGCGAAACAGATTGTACGCGAGTGCTCTCCTTTACACCTTATCGGCCATATAAGACTAAATCAACGATATTTCTCAGCAGTGTATTGACATCGACCTATTTACGTGTT
The DNA here is from genome assembly GCF_024362695.1 of Pectinophora gossypiella. NCBI lineage: Eukaryota > Metazoa > Arthropoda > Insecta > Lepidoptera > Gelechiidae > Pectinophora > Pectinophora gossypiella. Next base: position 16,025,425 of record NC_065409.1, read on the forward strand.
CGTTGACGGAATTCACGGAGTTAGTTATTAAATTCTTTAGTTAGGTACTAATGTTATAATTGCATTAAATAGTCGAATTGGGACTGCCTGTAATGTCTATGTAATTTGTGTTAATAAATAAATAAATAAATTAAGACATAGAGGGGGTAACTCGGCGCCTGATACGAATTGGTGCGGGGCGAAGAGTTACTGTTCTATATGTAGTTCTTTCTTTATTCTATACTCTATACTTCTACCAGGACTAACAAAGAAGTTCTTCAACACGATGCTGAAATTCTGCTTCCCGGAGCGTGACCCGGACTCGATAGAAGACGGGGAGGACGACGAAGGCACGCTTAGAGCCGGCGCGAGCACAGCAAGCCTTGTCTCTACCGGGTCTAAGAAGGCCAAGAAGAAGAAGGACTCTAACTCCAACTTCTACGTCAAGAGGGACAAGAAGGATAAAGACGATGTTGAGAAGATGAAGGTGGGTTGGAACTGGTTTGAACCGGTTTGGAGTATGGTTAGTTTACGCCAGTATTATATTATGAAGATTGTAAACTGAAATACAATTTCAATTTCAACACACATTAAGTATTATCATATATATTATTGAAGAGAAAATTAAATTGAAAAAAAAAAAAAATCTGACTAGGACGGGACTTGAACCCGCAGCTCTTGTCAAGCTGGGACAAGTGTGTTAACCATTAGATCACCGGGATATCCCGTCCATGCAAAATTCCTTCGATCTATGTATCGTCTTTAAAAATAAAAAAATCATGCATATTATTACTTATGTAATTATATTTACGGACATATATATTGACCAAATTGGGGATGTCCTTAGAAAAGGTTTAGTTACTTCAGTACGATATACTCTGAAACGGCTTGCGTGTATGAAATGGTTGATGAATGGGGATGAGGCAAGAGAAGTGTGTCAGGATCGAAGCAAATGGGATTTACATGTATCATATATCATCAATAGTAAATAAATAGCTCCTAAACTGACATTTTCTTGTTTAAAAACAGGAGCGCGCAGAGAAGAACAAACTGTTCATCTACATCAAGATCCCCGAGGTGCCAGTGCGTGTCTCCTACAAGGGTAGCAAGGAGAAGAACTTAGAAGACGTGAGGGACCTGCCCCTGGTGCTGCCTACCCTGGAGTACCACAACGTGACGTGGACCTGGCTCGACCTGCTGCTCGCCACCAAGAGCGACACTAGAAGGTAAGCTTCTTCTATGGTGTGGGTTGTGAGGTGAATTACCAACCTCATCAATCCTGGTGTCAGGATTATTATTGAGCCGCCAAAGTCCCCTGACGTGACTCATGTAACGACTACGTACTTACGTCAGTAAGTAGTATCCGGGATCAAAGGCTTAACGTGCGTTCTGAAGCACGGATCAGTTTACTTTCGTAATCAGCCTGCAACATGCTAACCTATCCAGGGCCCACGAAGTGATTTTTGTGTTATTACCTCCACTCGCTCACAAACTTTCAGGTGCTGATGCAAAGAGTGCATTATGAGATGTGGTCCTTCCATAGTCTCTGCGTACCCCGGTGGGAAATAGGCGTGAGTTTATGTATGTATAACCTCTTAAGACCGAATGTTCTTTATAAATCCAAACCCCATTGTTTAACTATTGTGTCTGGAAATCTCGGTCTTAAGAGGATAAAGCATTAGTCTATAATAATGTATGTCGTTTCCACGCAGGGAGATTCTCTCGCAGACGATCAGGCAGAAGCTGCAGCTGCACCGACGCACGCCCGCCGCTCCCGAGCCGCACGAGGAAGACAAGGTCAGGCTTCTGCTGGGAGAGAGGACTGTGAGTACATTACTTTTACTCTTCCTTTTTAAACTGGATAAAAAAGCGGATAAGGGAAGAGCTTCGATCACTTCGCAGATTTCGTCGCTTGCGGTCGCGTTATCTCGCTCTAGTAAATGGTTTCCAGTGACAGAAAAGGACACAAGCATAGAAAAGTGAACTGCGGTGTTCAACCCTAATGGTGCTGATTCCAAAAGACACCACCCTATATTAAGTTATTATACCTGCTTGTGTATGAAACGATTGATGAATGTCGAGGAAGCAAGAGAAGTGTGTCAGGATCGTAGCAAAGGGAATTCCATAGTCTCTGCTTACCCCGGTGGGAAATAGGCGTGAGTTTATGTATGTATGTGTATACCAGCCATTTTCTTATCTGCCGAAAAGGTTTTTTTATAATGGCGAAGTATGTTGGCTCAACTATGTCTGATGGTAAACATAGAGAAACCCTAATTGCAGTAGCAACTGAAAAGCAACGCAATGAGTCAGTTTCGAATCAGTTGCGACTACCATACTGGCCTACAAAAAATACAAAGTAAGGTATCTTTGTATAGGTACTACCCAATCGTGTTCCTGCCGGGTCTGCATGACAACCGTGTCGTGCGCGGCGCTAATTATATCGACCGCTTGGACCAATAGACGATACGAATGCTATCTACGTAGACGGATGTCAAACGGCTATTATAAATCGCGCCGCGCGCGGTGCCGTTGTCATGCAGACCTGGCTGTTGTCGACTAACAAAGCTATATTCAATGAAATATAAAGTTTGTAGACATGTTATAATAACAGGTAATTCTATTCTAGATGCCCGACAGCAAACCGCAGAAGAAGAGCATTCCAGGCGTGTTCAAGTTTTCCAAATCATAGCGTAAGGCAAGCATTTATTGAAAACAGACTTTATTCGTAAGCGCACACAGTGATATTTACTATAAGGACGACCTTAGTACTTCGTTATATAGAGGCTAGATATATTTGAATACTTTTCTAATGAACAATGTGAACTTTTTGATTTTAGGTTGTATATCTTAAGGTTTCGTACTATTTTACTATAATCTCTCAACGTTCCTAGTATAGATAGCTTATATTAAATTGACTTGACTATTAACCCGTTATCTGTCGAGCCAGACATATTAGTGGTTAAATATAATGTAAAAGGAGATGGATTGTTGTAATAAAAACTGTTTTCTGATGGTATATGTTAGCACAGGTTAAAAATGTTTACGTATGTGCATTTCTCAGTCTGTATAACTGTACTACGTGTATTTACTATGAACAAGCAATAGAAACAAGAAGATGGAATAGTGGTATAAGTTTATCATGTTTCTTACTTGTCGTGTGCGAATGAGACAGACAGAGCGCGCTCCCTCACTCCTTAATGGCTTACGGCCATTTGGACTAAAGTGAGATCCAAGGGGGGTGAGGTAAATCAAGCTCGGCGCCGATACAATTTGGTGCGGGGCGGAAAGTGTCCGTTCTATACGTAGTATTTCTTTATTCTATGACCGTATATAAGAACTAAGCATATATGTATAATTACTATTGCCAAGCCCGCGTGATGGTTTAAGGCCCGATCTCCCTATCCATCCATAGGGAAGGCCCGTGCCCCAGCAGTGGGGACGTTAATGGGCTATTGCCAATGTTCCCGATGGGAATCGAACCTGGACCTCCATATTATGACCCCAACGCTCTACCACGGAGGCTGTCAATTGAATATTAAAACGTATTATTTATTACATTAGTCAGGAAAATATTTATAACGAGTGTGGGGGGTTTTAAATTAGAATATTGAGTTTGAGAGCTGGTGTGATGATGTCACATGTATAACCCGTGATAGTACTGTTCGGAGAATGCGTGACTTACATGGTGAGGTCACGGGTTCGAATCCTGGCTCGGGCTTTAAACCACTGAATTCGACTTTGTGAGTTTGAATTCATGTTAAGTTTCGAGTCTACATCTTATATTTTTTTCTATTTTTGACTAAAGTGACTATGTTTACACTTCTCTGGCTGTTGTGAAGATCTTTCCCGTTAAGAAAATAACTTCTAGACTAATAGACCTTATGTTTCTTACAGATTTTTTTTCACTACTTTAAAATAGTTCTAGGGGTTAGTTCAAAAGGCCACATCGAAACAATTCATCTAAAAACGCAAAATTGCAATTTGACATTGCGCATATAAAAGTAAGTGCGCAATATAAACAAATGTCAAATAGCAATATTGGCCTTAACCCCACGATACGTTATAGCGTAGGTATGAATGGAATTGATTACCTCTTAGTATATCCTACTAACATAATCAATGTGCAATAAACTAATACAGTCATTCGTAATAAGAAGATTTATAAAATATAATTTCCGTATGCCAATATACGTGATAATCCAAATCAAAAGAAACCATATCGCGGAAGGCGCTTGCGCCGTTAAGTCTTCCATTTCTATACACAATCTTATAACATAAACAGCCTATATAAGTCCCACCGGAGGGGGTAACGAGCATACTCCACCACGCTGCTCCATTGAAGGTTAGTGGTGATGTTTTTACAGCTAATAACCCGGGATAGCTTATTGTGCATTCTGGAGCACAGAATCATCTTACTTTTTGAACAATCAGGATGCAATCTATATTTGAAAATGGCCTAAGCGCATCGATATGGGCCTTTTTGATTTGGGTTATCTATCACAAATATAAACAGCCTATATAAGTCCTACTGCTGCACAGGCCTCTGAGTCTCCAGGGCATGGAGTATCTACACCACGCTGCTTCAAGGCGGGTTGGTGGAGGTGTTTTACGGATAAAAGCCGGGACCAATGGCTTAACGTGTCCTCCGAATCACGGAATCATTTTACTTTTTCAGACAATCCTTTCCAAACAGAGGACAGTCTCACAAAGTGATTTCTGCATTTTCCCCATCGGGAATCGAACTCGGACCTTCAGATAGTGAGTCTAACGCTCTAACCACAAGACCATGGAGGCTGTCTATCACACAAATAGCATATCACATCCCACCTTTTAGGTCCCACCACATTATTTATTATATATAGGACACACTTCAAGAATGCTCCATCCATCTTTGGACTTCGTATCAACAGTGGCTGCAAGTTGTCTTTGATTACTTGTGGCTCTGCCCACCCCATTAGGGATTACGGGCGTGAGTTTATGTATGTATGTTCAAGAATGCTATGGAAAAATATGATATTTCATTTGATCTTATTATATAAAAATGAATTGCTGTTCGTTGGTTTCGTTAAAACTAGAAAACGGCTGAACCGATTTGGCTAATTTTAGTATTGAAATATTCGAGGGAAGGTTTAAACGGTGAGAAAATATGGACAAGGGTGATACGAAGTTTTGGTGAACTTCTGATGACCTGGTGGTCATCTTGTAAGTAACAAATTGGTAGAATTGGTTATAAATAGATTTTAAAAATTATGTTTCGGTTAAGGAATTTATGATCAAATAATCATTTGCAAGTTAAGAGTTTTGATTAGGCTTAAAGAAAAACGAAAGTCGAATGGGTTGTCTTAAGTAGTTTTTTTACTGTAGTTTTTCAATAATAACCAATGATGTGCCGTCCCCGGGAATGTTTCCAAAGTGGGAATATTCCTATTGTAAAATCTCTTTCTTTCGGTTTTTTTTTTCAAATTGTTTTTTCTTGTGCTCTTATCTTGTCTGTCTCATCATAAGTAAGTAAGTAAGTAAAATATTTATTATTCATAAAAAATACAGAAAAATTTGTTACACTAAAACCCCACAAAACCAATTCCTCGGTTTGTCTGTGGGAGTGGAGTTCGCTTAGTTATTATGTCTTAAAATACTTACAGTTAACTTAATGCTAAGAGATCTTTTTCATAAGATGTTTAAATAAAGATTTACTAAATTTATTTATATTGCACTCCTGACGTATGTCGACCGGCAGCATGTTGTACAGATACGGTATTCGTTTACGGAGTGTTCTGTTACCGAAGTAGTTGTTGACTCGTGGTACAACATACCTGCCCGTCGACAAGGTCCGCGTACAATCATCTCCCTAGCATTATCCCGTTTCTCACAGGGTCCGCTTACCTAACCTGAAGATTTGACAGCTTTGGTTTTTCACAGAAGCGACTGTGCGTCTGACCTTCTAATCCGCGAAGGGAAAACCACCCCAATACAGGTTAGGTTAGAAAATGCATTTCTTGGGAATGTGGATTTCCTCACTATGATCCTATCTGCCTAATGACTAGAAAATAAAAGCTCTTGTATTGTACTTTGTGTCTATTGTGCTCAATAAAGTATTTTATCTATCTATCTATCTCTCTATCTATCTATCTATCTCTCTATCTATCTATCTATCTCTTTTTACATAACTTTTGCGCCTTTTTCACTGTCAAGTTGCGAAAATTCCCAGAAACGGCACATTACTGGTAATAACCCCCGATACCAGGGATGGTAAGGTCGGTCATTGACCTAAGAAACCACATACGAGAGATGAAGGAGATATATTTTCTATAAATTGATATTTTTGATGTGTAAGTTACGCTCTTTGTCTTCTATTTATGTAATCACACTGAAAGGAAAAAATAATAAAAAAAAAATACCCGACTGTTTGAAAGGAGTATAGTGTTAGGGCGGTATTAATAAACTAATCTCAGCTGAGACTGATCAAGATCATGCTCAAGTCCCTGTTTTTATATAAGAACTGTCACATTGACATGATCTTGAGGGCAGTCTCGAAGTTGAGAATAGATTATTAACGCCCGTAATCATCATCATTAATTTAAGAGCAACGCTCTTCTAGGTGTAGCATTCTCCATGCTACTTTTTTAGGGAAAAATAGGGCAGTGGTTTCCCTCTTGCCTTCCTAATTAATGTATGATAATATTTATTATCTATATCTTTCTGTTGATTATGTTTATTTACTTATATTTTATTTAACAGTTTGATGTACACAGAACAGGATATAAAAACAATTAAGACTGATACAAGACAGACAAATGGTTCAGCTTATTTCTAGTAGAAATCTCATCATGTTTAGTTACTATTTCTACTTATTCTGATTAATACATTTTATCGTCAGTTCTAAAAGTGTTATCGAAGTATTTCGTGAGTTCGCGATCTAAGCGGTCGTTGTCGTATCCTTTTGCAGTCGGGTAACAAAAACTAGTGATGTAAGTTTGGCAAAAAATGTATAATTTTTAAGGGATTACCTATTCAAGACTGTATTCTCATTAGATAAGGCTGGAATCAGGTATGAATAAAATTATAAAACTTTACGTATGGTTATTTTACACACTCGAAAATTAATGAATTCGTTTCGAAATAATAGATTTACTTGCCTAGTAGGTCGATTTTTGTTTTCAATTGTTGTATTAGTGGAAATATGGATCGGAGGCTAAGGGGCAGAAGAAAAAATAATCTTTTTGTCATAAAAAATCTGAAATAAAAAAAATATTATCTACTATTGTGTTGTACAATTTCAATCCAAGTACCCCCTAAACCTAATATAAAAAAAATATATTAAAATTTGGCATACCGAAATTGGGCCCCAAAAAATTTATTTGTGTAAAAGGCCCAATGTATTTTGTTTATATTACGAATCAGTTAATCTGATGATGACGAAATTATAGTTAAATAACTTTAGTATTAAAATGTGTTTTACGAATATCTGAAAATCGTTGAACATGTTAGCAGTGATGCGCCGAATAGTGATTTAACCGAATATTTATCGATTAGGCTATTGCCTTATCGAATATGTTTATGGTAAATCTTCAAAGAGTATGCAGTTTTGCTGAAACACTGAAAATGTGAGAAAGCAAGCAACTAAAATTACTAGTTTCTATTCGTAAGTATGTCGTGGTTTTTTATCGAATACCAATCGAATATTCGGCGTATCTCTAGTTCTCTACATTATAAGTTAAGATTAAAGACGGAACTTGTAAAACAATCATAATGGAGCAGTATTCCTGAATTTTGTAAGCGAAGTTTTATACTTTACCTGTTTTATGGTTACGAGTATTACAATTCTTATTTATTAAACGTTATAAATCGTAAATGTGTGTAGTTTTATTTTTGTGTTTATTAGGTCGTCAGCGTTTTTCAGTTTACGCATTCAAATTACGTGCGTCTAAATATACGACCATTCACACTCGGGTTACCAAGAAAAACGCGCGAAAAGTTGTTACAAGCGGCCAGTGTTTTCCGACTATTTTTCTCGCTTACCTCATGGTGGTGGCCTTGCGCTAAACAGCCAGCGCTATTCAGTCTAGCGCCAGCCGCCGCGCCGAGTGCACGTCTTTGCTCCGCTTGTACGACGAACCACCCCGAACTCGCAATCGAACGAAACATGCGGACGAATTATGTAATTTAAATTAATAGTGTTTTGAATTAATTTGTGCAGTGTCAAGTGACTTTTGACAATGGCGTTGTTTTTGAGTGTGTTTTTGTGCGCCTGCGCCGGTTCCCTGGCATTTAATGTGGACATCCCTTCGAGAGTAGTTTACAAGGGTAACCCGCAGTCCATGTTTGGATTCACTGTGCAGTCACACATCGATAGCGATCGAAAAATGTAAGTATTTAGTAAATAAGAATTAATTACCTATTTATTTTTAGCGTAGGAAGACTTAAGCGGATGTAGAAGGGACAAGTTTTCCCTTTTTCGCGCCAATTTTTCATAACTCACCCTTACAGGCATAACTACCTGTCAACGAAAAGTTTTTTACATCCTTGTCTAGTCTGGTGTTGCATCCATGTTTGGATTTCTTTGATTAACATTAACAAAATATTAAATATATTAAAGTTACGTTATTCCTTTTTTAAAATACTAATATTATGACTTAATAAGAATTCGGAATGACTAATCTGGTTAAACAAGAATTTGACGTATATTCTCATATAAATTGATCGGCAAGGTTTGCTGATGTTTTATGAATAACACCTCTGTACACAAACGGCTGACTCGGTAGCTATTTTATCAAGTTATGACATCATCGTCTAAGAGTTCAATATCGCTTGTGCGATTTTAACGCAATTTTGCTTATGTGGTTTTGGGTTTGTTTTACATCAACGAATAGATGTGAGAAGTAAATTAGTTGCTATGCATAAAATAGGCGGCTATATTAGTTAGGTCACTGTGGTCCTGTGGTTTACCGGCTCGCTTCTCCGACGGGGAGCGCCGGTTCAAACCCCGGTGCAGTTACGAGCAATATAATGTACCCACTTTAGGACTCTGTCGCACTAACATATTTGACATTTAGTGAGACTTACAGTTCAATTTGTCAAAAAAGTTAATGTGATATGGTACCAAAGTGTATACATATTAATGCTCGTGACCGTACCGGACTTGTATCGATGAGTTATTAATTTATCTTAAGTTTTCACTGACATAGTTGGCTCACTCATTATAGACGGCAATACTGCTCAGCAGCTGTCACGTTGGTCTAACAAAGCTCGGCGCTCAGTGAGGTGTAAAAAAAGTAGAAAACTTTGACTAAATCGCAGTTTCGACGAAGTTTATATAGAGCTAACTTAGTTCATCAAAATTTCGTTTACATAGAAGTACTTAAAATAAATTTTAACAAGATTTAGAGTATTTTTTGGCAAGAGGTAAACTACTGCCCTATTTTTCCCTTAAAAAGCACGGAGAACGCTACACCGACAAGAGCGTGGCTCTTAAAGTCGTGATGAAAATAAATGTTAGAACTGTTACCTACTCGAGTGAATAATATTATATTATCGTTTTGGGTGGTAAGTTGAACTCTGAACTTATACCAGTGGGAGATAATCTACACCGGTCTTGTATTGAGCTATCTCCACATAAATGTCTGCTGACTGACGCGGCGCTGCCTTGCGTTCTTGACATTTGACCTCTGTATTTTTGAGGGTTTTTCTTGTGGAGAATTGTTTGTTTGACTTCTGTTTAATTCATTTTTGTATTATGTTGTTCTATTATATTCTTATCCTTTATAGCACACAAATATTTTGTTATAACATAAGCTCATGAGTATATCCCAATAGGGTAGTCAGAGGTACAACCATCGCAAGATGAACTAAGTACCCACCTCACCGAGCATTCTGTTAGAGCTGTAAATAAGTTGTTACACTTCGACAATGCGAGTTTTTTTTCACTAATAGCAAATCTCCAACATTACCTTTGCACAATTTCAAACTATCTCTCTGTCTTTCAAACCGCCTTCTTTACTCCACAGATAGTGCGTGTAGAACGGTGGTTGCCCCAATCGCCGTCCGTTCTGCAGTACACCGACCAATTTCTCAATCGGTGATGTTCTAGCTAGAGCCCTACCAGAATCCATTTCCTCGGCCTCCAACCAGTACTGATACTGCTGCTGCCCGGTATCAGGGGTGCGCTTTTGAAGTAGCGGCGCCTGCTCGCACAAAACAAACAATCTATTTACCTTTTTTTGTTTACGAGGTATTGACACTTACGGGGTCGGCAGTAGTTAAAAAACCTATTCTATGTCCTCTCCCAAGGTCTAATCCATTTCTAACAATTTCATCAAAATCGGCTTTTTCACATTTTTATAAAATTAAAAATTAATTTAAGTACCTAGTTTCCTACCTTAAAATTTTGTTAAACAAATAACTGTCTTATAATTCAACAAGCTTATTTATTGACGAACAAAACGATGTTTACTAATATGACAATTACGTTAATAGCTGTAATTTCCAGTGGTTACTACAAGTTGATAGAGGCAGTTATATTATTAGTTTGCAGTAAATAATCATTAGTACAGGTGTACAAGTCTTATTGAATTGAAAGCATACATTTTGTATGAAAGTAGGTAAGTACTTTATAATTCTTTTAAAATATAGGTAATCCTTTCAAGCGACGCCCTGAGTCGAGGTTCGCGCCCAACTGGGCACCCTCAGGCCTGTTATCTTAAATTTTCTACCGGATGAGAGCCCTCAGGGCTCCCCATTTGTCCGGTCAAGTAGTTAATGCCAAGTGCAACAAATCTTTAAATAAGTTACGTCGAAAAAGTAGTAGAAAATAACTTGCATCACTGTAGAGTGAAAAAAAAAATTAATGTCGATAATACAAAGCGCTGCTAAATAGCCCGATCGGATGTCGGTAGGATTGGCTCCAGGCCAAATATCCTGATACCTGAACGTCATCTAGTCTATTCATAAAATATACTTAAAAAAACTGACGATTTTATTTGGTTTGTCTCTGGTAATTAAGGCGATTCTCACACTGCCCCGCATGATGCAGCGTAGCGCGTGGATGCGTGTTCTTCCGTTGCTTGTAAGTATCTCCGTTTGTATAGAAAACACGCACGGTCTAACACACAGCAAATGCATCCGCATGAACGCGCGTGTACGCTGCATCATGCGGGGCAGTGTGAGAATCGCCTTAGACTTCGACAAAACCCATAGAGCAACACGGACCTCCGCCGACGAAACAAGAACAAAACCATTCTTATCACATAGACAAAACAAAGAAAAATATTAGTGCTAGTTGACATTTGTTATTTGACAGTGGCCCCGATTCCTGCAAACACCGCCTACTTTTATTTTAAGTTATATCCGTCATTTTCATATCCGTCGAAAAGGAAAGGGACGGATGATTCACAGCTCTTAATTTTAGGAAGAATGAGTAAATGAATGTGTCGGGTTTTTGACTGATGTAAAATTTTTAGACGGTTGGTTTAGATTTGTGCTTAAAATTGACGTGTGTTCCATAAATTTTATGCTTGTCAATTACCCGTCCCTTTCCTTTTCGGCGGATAAGAAAATGACAGATATAACTTAAAATAAAATTAGATGGTATTTGCAGGAATTAGCACCATTGCGTACTTAAATACTATTAAATTGTAATATTGCTTTTTTTGATGAATGTGGCATGTTAGAGCCCCGTTCTGCTTATTATTAAATAAGTAATCCACCACAGGCTGGCGTGCTTCAATATATTATGAGGGGTGATTATTTATGACTCAAAAATTACTGTTTTAATATAAACGAAGTCCTATCTGCGATGTTTCCCACAACAAGGTATTATCCCGCACACCCCTTAAACAATAACGCCGCAAAATTCGAATTTCGAACCGGAAACGTCACATGCGTCACACATGCGCTCGCGCAGACCGCGCGCCCTTTTTACTTTTTTTTCCTTAATTTAGTGTCGTTTTTTTACGGCTATTTCTGTTGCATGGGGTGCTATCCTCGATTTTTAGTTGATTTATGAAGTTTTACTTACAAAAGGCGACGCGAGGGAAGGAAAAAAAATGTTTTTTTTTTTTATAATGACTTGATGTCATTAGGGTCTGGCATAACAAGTGCTCTTTATCCTAATGGTGAAGATAAGTAATGACTGCGGCTGGGCAGATGGTGTTTTTATTGATTTGTTGATGGAAGATGTATACTTGTTGTCGAATAAGAAGATTCAGCTTATTTCTTGCCCTGGGGCCTTCTTTTTGAATAGCTCGTCTTCAACTCGCGTGCGAAAATATATACCTGTCTCACCTTGCAAATGACGAGTTCTGGGTGGTTAAAAAGGCCACAACGAAGTAATTCATCTAAAAAAGCAATATTGCTCTTTGACATTTGTTTGTATTGCGCACTTACTTTCGTATGCGCAAATGTCAAATAGCAATATTGCTTTTGCTGCGTGAACTGGGTAACATGTAATGTATACCTACATTGATTTAAAAGATGTGTCGCTGTTGCAGTTTCTTATTATTTCTTCTCCTGAGCCATAACATTGCGAAATGACGTAGATTCAAAAATGTTAAATTGACCTTCAACAAGTTTATCTATGATAATTACGAATAAATGATTTTGATTTCTGTAAGTTTGGTGGAAAGTTTGTTGTGTTAAATATTGTATCGGCTGTTTTGTATTGCTAAAACGTTGTTTCAATAATGTTATTACGACTGTTAGATAGGTACAGTTATGAGCAATATAATGTACCCACTTTAGGACTCTGTCGCGCTAACATATTTGACATTTAATGAGACTTACTTACAGTTCAATTTGTCAAAAACGTAATGTGACATGGTACCAAAGTGTATACATATTAATGCTCGTGACTGTACCTACTCTTACCTCTGAAACGGACCAGCACCAGATAACCTTACGACTGCGTTATCAGCGCCAACTTGCCGCCAGAACAAAATTAAGATATTCTAGTGCATTTGTATTTAATTAAGTTCCCGTGGACCAGCCTCACGATCTGGAGGTCCGGGTTCGATTCCCGATGGGGACATTGTCGAAATCACTTTGTGAGACTGTCCTTTGTTTGGTAAGGACTTTTCAAGCTTGAATCACCTGATTGTCCGAAAAAGTAAGATGATTCCGTGCTTCGGAGGGCACGTTAAGCCGTTGGTCCCGGCTATTAGCCGTAAAAACACCTCCACCAACCCGCATTGGAGCAGCGTGGTGGAGTATGCTCCATACCCCCTCCGGTTGATTGAGGAGAGGCCTGTGCCCAGCAGTGGGACGTATATAGGCTGTTTATGTAGACCAGTGGTACACCGGCTTGCTTCTCAAACGGATAGCACCGGTTCGAATCCCAGTACCGAACTTGCGCCAATCAGTTATTAATTTATCTTAAGTGCACTTCTGGATGCGGGCAGCGCAGGACCGATCGTCGTGGAGATCCTTGGGGGAGGCCTATGCCCAGCAGTAGGCGTCGTACGGCTGATGATGAAGTGCAGTTTTCATGACTATATCCCAGAGTAGGCAGAGATACATCCATCGCAATATGAACTAAGTACCCACACCTCACCGTGCTTTCTGTTAGACCAACGTGATAGGTGGTGAGCCATATTAGGTCGGTCTATGATGATCGAGCCAGATAAGTTAATAACTCATTGGTATAATTGATGATGATGATGATGCGATCCAGCCGATTTCGGCTACGGCGACTGCTTCAACTCCGACGTTCATGTGCTCGCATGTGGCTTATATAGCCAATCTTCCACCTCAAATGTCTGCGGAGGATTCTAGGGATTCGATGGTCTGATCGCGTACGGAATACCGAAGTGTTGCGCAGAGCTAACGTAGGTGGCATTGAGTTCTATCTCATGAGGCGGTATAATTATACACAGTGGTATTGTTATATACCGGGGATTATTATACACAGTGTTATAATAATATCTTGCATGAGCCGCGCAGACGCAGAAGTCATCGTATAAATAATTACTCAAATAAGGAAAACTGCTCGTTTTTTATGCACTGCGTTTTTTAAGACGAGTTATTGAGTGTGTCCCTCTGTCGGTTTTTACGACATGCCCGGGAAGAGAAGCAGCTGAACGTGCATACGTGCGTGCGTGCGTTGTGTTCTCTAACATGATGGACTAATGTTATGGGCGATAGGCTGATCCCTTATCACCATAAGGTTCATCATATCCATCTTTGGACTTCGTATCAACAGTGGCTGCAAGTTGTCTTTGATTACTTGTGGCTCTGCCCACCCCATTAGGGATTACGGGCGTGAGTTTATGTATGTATGTATGTATGTATTGAGTGTGTAAAGCAAGTAAACACAGACATTGGTTTAGCTTTAAAACATACAACGACTCTTTGTCTTAATTCGAGGAATGTCCAGGGTTCGACTGATACATTACTTTTTAAACTACCAAGAAGATAATACAATGCTGATGATTATTTATAGAATGTGTGGAGGGAGCAAGAGAATTGTGTCAGGATTGAAGCATACATACATAAGTACATAATTAGCTTATAAACGTCCCACTGCTGGGCACAGGCCGCCCTTAACCAACCGGAGGGGGTATGGAGCATAATCCACCACGCTGCTCCACTGCGGGTTGGTGGAGGTATTTTTACGGCGAATACCAACTAGGGACCAACGGCTTAACGTGCCCTCCGATGCACGGAATTAACTTTTTTTCAGCCTATCAGGTGATTCAAGCCTATAAAGTCCTTCCCAAACAAAGGACAGTCTCACAAAGTGATTTCGACAATGTCCCCATCGGGAATCGAACCCGGACCCCAGATCGTGAGCCTAACGCTCTAATTTTTATTATATTTGAATTTATTCCAACAGAAGTGGGTTTAGTCTAATACGTTTACAAATTGTAAGTTACGTTAGAATATATTATAAGGTATCAGATGTATGATATCTTAATAACTGGATTTATAAAAAAAGAAAGGAAAACATGAAACAGTAGGACTAGGGCTCTGTGCTGAGAGGTGCCTCACTGTTGGGGCACGGGCCTTCCCTATGGATGGATAGGGAGATCGGGCCTTAAACCATCACGCGGGCCCAGTGCGGATTGATGGTTATTAACGACTGCTAATGCAGCCGGGACCAACGGCTTCACGTGCCTTCCGAAGCACGGAGGAGCTCGAAATGATTTTTTTCTTTTTTTTTGTGGTCATCCATCCTATGATCGGCCTTTGCGAATGTTACTTAACTTCGCAGACCGAGCGCGTTTACCGCTGCGCCACCGAGCTCCTCCATTCTTCACACACTACCTATTTACTACTTTGTTGGGCAACGCTAAAATGTATCAATTCTTTTGGATTTTAGCTATGAATCATATCCATATGCAATTCTGAATTCACCAACGAGACACGTAATGTCCACTGACAGTATGGCGAGAAATTAACAAACTTTTTGTCATGCCAAGTTCAAAGTCACACTCAATTAGCTGCCCAATTAATTATTACTAACGGACGTTTTTAATTGAAGCTTTTGGCATTCGAGTTGGTTTTTCGAAAGTGCTTGTTAAATGGCTTGACAAGATAAATATGGCTGGCGGTAAAAGAAAATGTTTCCTGTGTAAAAAATAACTTATTTGTCAAGTCCATATTATAGTAGGTGAATGTTTTTTTCTTTTCATCATCTCCTCACGTAAACGTGCTTAAGATTAACCTAAAACATTTTTCAATATTATCATCGTCATCACTAATTAAAGAGCCACGCTCTTGTCGGTGTAGCATGTCCACTCTAGTCTATCAAAGGCCAATTCTTTCACTTCCTTATAAGACACGACGTTCACCTTCTCTGGAATCTGTTCCATGTAAGCTCTTCTTGGTCTTCCCCTTCCTCTCTTTCGTTGTAGCTTCCGTTCTATGATGTTTTTAATAAATTCGACGTGTCTTATCAAGTGTCCAATCATCTTGCCTCTTCTGTCTTCAATATCTCATAATGAGATTATAATATGATATACCTAATTGAGGAGCTCGGTGGCGCAGTGGTTAACGCGCTCGGTCTGCAATTGTTGAAGTAAAGCAACTTTCGCAGAGGCCGGTCATAGGATGGGTGACCACAAAAAAAAAAGTTTTCATCTCGAGCTCCTCCGTGCTTCGGAAGGCACGTTAAGCCGTTGGTCCCGGCTGCATTAGCAGTCGTTAATAACTATCAATCCGCACTGGGCCCGCGTGATGGTTTAAGGCCCGATCTCCCTATCCATCCATAGGGAAGGCCCATGCCCCAGCAGTGGGGACGTTAATGGGCTGATGATGATACCTAATGAAGACTGTCAGAATTGGTAGTCACCCTTCCTGACCCTTTCTTGTCACGCAGTACTTACTTTTATCCAGTAGGTACCCAGACAACATCATTAAGAAATTATAATGAAATTCTACCCAATATAAACCAAAGCCCTAAGCTACAAAGTAGAACATTATTGTCTACACTATAAGCACATTTATAAAACACGCATGCGCAGTTAATTATACTAAAGAGGTGGCAACATTGTCCCACATTTTAACCGTTCGGTCTCATAAACACGAGAACATGTAGCTAGTACAAGAGTACAGAGTATCTCTAACAGAGACGGCACATAGAGTAATGTTTGTACGACGAAATAGAGTGTGCCCTCGACACAGATCCGCGTACAAATAAACACGACTAGTCGAAGGTGAAAGTCTACGGGCAATTCACAGAAAATGTCTTTAGAGTATTCTTAATGTGACATTTTGCTGTTTAAGGCAATGTTTTCGTTGTTCACAAGTCGCCTATGTACGTACAAGTTGACCTAACACACGGAAAATTGAAAGTCTATCTAAGTTGTTCCTTGTAGATACCTAATACCGTTTAAGTGAAGATTATTTTGAAACTTCTACGGAGTCTTTGCTTGAGTGTCAATTTTTGTTCCTATTTATTTAGGTACTACGGTCACGAGCATTAATATGTATACACTTTGGTACCATGTCACATTCATCTTTTTGACAAATTGAATTGTAAGTCTCACTAAATGTCAAATATGATAGTGCGACAGGGTTCTATAGTGGGTACATGATATTGCTCATGAATGACTGTACATGTATTATTAGGAGTCAAAGTGGTCGCCATGGCCGAAATCGGTCGGAGAGAGATTATCATCATCATCACATGTTTTATCTCCAGGCAGGCAGGCAAGGGGGGGTTGGCCGTTAGTCCTGAGCTACTAGCCCAAACTTACGCCAACCCTCACTGGAGCAGCGTGGCGGAGTACGCTCCAAACCCCCTCCTGCTTTTTAAGGGAGGTCTGTGTTCAGAAGTGGGATGTATGTGATGTTGTTGTCTTTTTTTGTGTGTGGCGTCCTTTTATAATAAACTTTTTCTATTCTATTCTATTCTATATTTATGTTATAATTATGTGTTATGCAGCTACTGGTTTTAGTACTTATAATAAAATGTCGATTAGGTGTATTATTTCATATTTAATTACAGATCTATTTCAAAGTTTAATTTAAAAGACAGGTTTCAAATGTTTTTACGGCAGAAGGCACGCCCTGACATTCAATCCTACTCCATAAAGGTTTACCGCGGTCACTGTTTCATATATTATGATCCAGTAGCAATAATTTATCTTTAATGGCTAAGTTGAGTATTAAACTCGCAATATCGTTATGCATTGCTCAAAGATTTAAAGGCTAAAGCTTACAGATTGAAGTATTTATGTGGATAATAACATTTTCACAGAAATAGACACTTACTTACTTACAGTGTTAATAGTAAACTACGTTTAACGGGTCGATACGTGCTTAAAAAAAAATGAAATGTTAATAGTGATTTTCTAAATTACTGTGTAAAGTGCGGGCATCTTTTTTTTAAATTTACAGTAAACCAAGTTTTGTTTAATTAAAAAAAAAACTGGGTTTAAAATATAGTCCGTGTCACCGAAGAAGTCCCGCGGCCACGGCGCTACTGTCGCATGTTCTGCATAGAATTATTATGACTTGTCAATTAGTTCCATTAAAATCCGTCGACTTCTTACGCAGCGCGGATTGTTATTTTAAACTTATTTTATCTTTAGTTTATTTTGTAATAATAGTGTTATGTTTTTCACTTTCTCCGCGTGGACTTCGACATGTTTCTTTCCATCTTTTCATCCCCTTAGGGTGTGATTTCCGGGATAAAAGCTATCCTATGTCCTTTCCTAGATATTAAACTATTTCTATGGCAAATGTAATCTAAATCGCTTCAGCGTTTTTAACGTGAAAAGGTAACAGACAGACAGCCAGAAAATACCAAACAAAAACAATACGAAACATTTGCCATTCATAGCAAGTATTTGCTATGTTAAAACCAGCCCACAATAGAGTCGTACGACTGCTAACGCCATATCGGAATGAGGCCATGGAGAATGCGCATAAGCGTGCTGTGAATTACTCGAATTGAAGATCTACAACCGAAGTTTATAGCTTTGGAATTGTGTATGACAAACATGGCGAATAATAGTCACAATTGTCTGATGACAAGTTATAAACACCCTGTAGATTGGGGTTGGGAGTGGTATGATGACATTCTTCTTCTTCATCTATCATCTAGGTTGAAAGGTGGATTACCAACCTCATCATCCTTGTGTCAGGGTTACTATTAAGCCGCCAAAAGACCCTGACATGGCTCATGTAACGACTAGATACTTACATCAGTAATTAGTAACCGGGACCAATGGCTTAACGTGCCTTCAAAAGCACGGATCATCTTTTTGGAGAATCAGGTGATCAGTCTGTTATGTCCTAACCGAACTAGGGATTATAAAGTGATTTTTTTGTGATTATGTCTCCATCAAGATTAGAACCCAGGACCTCCGGATCGCGAACCCAACGCTTAACCACTGGAACACAGATGCCGATTGAGATATCATTTTAAGTTGATATGACGTCTGTTGGGTCATAATCACAGATTATAAAAATAAGGGAGCGTACACATGGCTACAGCACTAAAGTATACCTAGGTTTTCCTCTTCCAACTCTACCATTTACTTGTTCCAGTTAACCTTTGCCTTACAAAAATAGTAATTGGGTAAAATTCCAGGTTTTCATGACGTCATCATAAAGTCACAGATGCAAAATATGACGTGTCCAAAATCCAGGTCAATGTTAAGTTCAGAGTAATATTTTTCAAAAGAATCCTTCGAGTTATTTTCCTCAAAAACAATATAAGTCATCGATTGATGGTCCCCGCCTTGACCCACTATGCGCAAGCGCAGATTAAGCTTCGAGAAATGTCATACTGTACAAGGTAGCGGTAAGGATAGCTTCTTGGTTTTTATAGACTTATTTACTTGTACTTAAGTTTTTTGGGTTCATTTCAATATCCTATCGTGGGTAAACAGAAAATATATGGGATTCTATACCTACTCTTATTATGTCAATGTGTACAATTTTAGTAAGTACAAGACCTCAACGGATACGTATGCGGAGATAGGAGCCATCGGTACGGCAATGCAGGACGGAAGGGGCAAGTCACAGGGACTGTAACCTGGAACCTGACAGAGAGCAGCAGTAACTGTCAGAACTATTCAGAATCGGAGGACAGGAGTCTTGGTACGGCTTTAAAATAGACTACTCTGGGCGCCATTCCACTCGCGTCAGACTGCTGCGGGGCGGAAGGAGCGAAACCATTGCCTATCCTAAAAAAGTATCATAGCAACAAAAAGCAAAGAGAGAGTGAGCAAGAAAGAGTTTTTGTATTGTTTTTGTATTGCATAGAGAATGCTACACCGACTGGCTCTTTTAGTGATGATGAGGTACAAGAATTATATTTTATTGTTGGGATTTTTAATTTCTTACTCGGCGATTGGTTGGTACCGCGACGTGTCCTATGCCATAAAAATACATCATAATATTACCTCCCATAATTTCCTCAGAAAAAGTAGCACTTACAATTTAATTTTCGGCGAATTTAAAAGCAATTTGTTGTTTTAAATCGTCCCACAAAATTGCGATCCACCTTGTATTTTGTGGCGGTAAAAACTGGAATTTTCTTTGGAAATCGTTCAATTATTATAATATTAAAAGCACTTAAAAGAACTTAATTCACCTGTGGAGCTGGATTGATGGTGTTTTAATGTGTTGTCCGTTTAACAGCAATTAACATTTCGGCTCGGTACCGACACAGATAATAAATATTTAATCAAGTGTTCCCTGTCATTGTGATCGCATAAAGTATGCGCGTGCGCCTGTGTAATTATTCTCCAAGAGACTTGGATGGATAAGTTATTATAGTTACGAAAAGATTATTTAACTTGCGTCACAAATGGTACTATAAGTTTTGGTACTATGGTTTTAGGTATTATTAATTTAAGGGTTGGTAAACTGGTGTACTTTTATCTTATCTTATGGACGTTAATCCACAACCTACCCGCAGTGGAGTAGTGTGGTGAACTATGCTTTTACGGTTGATTGAGGGGAGGCCTTTGCCCAGCAGTGGGACGTAATAGGCTATATAATATAGTTATGGATCGACAGTATAATGTCTGATTTACAATATTTCAAATCAAATCAAATCAAATATACTTTATTGCACACAACATACAAAACAAATTAACACAGTAAAAAAAATATATATAAAAAAAATAAAATAATAAAAAAAAAAAAATTAAAAAAAGTTAAATTAATATTTCTTATTTACAAAGAAAAGGTTTTGCGAAATTTTTAACCGATACAGTAAGTACCAAGACACAACTTTGGCATTAAGCAGCGGAAACATAACTTAGTGTAAAGCTTAATTTAAAAAAGTAGGTAGGCAATCAGAGGCGATTTAAGAAAATTGGATTCTATAGGCCCACTCCTTGCGATTATTGCGAAAACCATTCTCAAAATCAATCACATGATTTCTTAAAGCGTTTTTTAAATGTCACTAGCAAGGCAACTCTCTAAAAAATAATGTGTGTTATCAATACGCGTTACTGAATTCCCAGGTTCGATCCCAATTTTGCAAGAGTGCTCTCGTTAATGTAACTTTCACTTTGCACCAGTTCGGTTTGAAGTTTATTGGTTTCAAGACTTGATTTGTAATGTCACGTAAGCCTTAATAAGTTTAATCTTTCGGTTACCTAATAAATTAACTGTTAACAACAAAAATGTTGTAAAACACGACTCATTAACTTAATTGTAGAATATTTTTGGCGATGTATTTTGTGAAGTTTGCGAGATTATCTTGTAACTGGTCAAGTTTCAAATACAATTTCGCTTATTCTCGCGAAAACGAACTTAACCTAATTCTAGTTTTCAGCTCTTAAAGAATCTCTCTCTCATTGTTTTAAGTTTACGCGGTTATTATCATAATTAAAACACATAATAACGGGTTCTTACCGCGTCTGTGGCACCTGCAACAGTGTCGAAATATCGGGAGTCTCATATCCCTATTTTAAACGCGGTAAGAACCCGTTATTATGTGTTTTAATCTCTCTCTCTCCTTAGTCTTTATTATTCCCATCTGATGGTGGGGTCTGCCTTCTTCGTACTTCTCTTCCACCTCGCTCTATCAGATGTGTCGTTCTCGGAGACATTGCACATGCACAGGTCCTTTTTGACCACATCCGCCCATCTTGTTTTTGGTCGTCCTCTCGGTCTAAGCCCTGGTATGTTTAGATTGGCTGTAACATTACCCCCAAAGCTCAGATCAGCTCTTAAACAATAAGTGCAAGAAATAGATAGAGTTAGTTTTACTCCTGTCAAATTAAGTAAGTGATTGTCCGAATCGGCATCAACGTCAAATTCGTTGGTTGTTGAGGTTGGTAATCCACCTCACAACCCACGCGATAGAAGAAGAAGCTATCCCAATCTCGATATGACCTTGAAGCATCTATCCCGCTGCATAGGGTTACATAATGTATTAACCGCTATAGTGTCATTTACTTTACGTTTCATACAATTCATCAATAATAAACAGTGCACACTATGCACTTTTGCAGGCGTTAGGCAGCCATCTTGTTTTCCAACATGTCCGCTTCCTATCATATTATTTTATAAATAAGTTAAAATGAATCATTCTACCTTAAGACAAGGAAACGTAGTGTACTTAAATAGTTGTAAGACAAGGTGTAGAGGTTGGCGGTGACATAATGCGATGATTCAAGGTGAGGTGCGCTAGCGCAGGTGAGCGTCGATCTCATAATAATAATCACTAGACACGTGGGTTTACTTGAGTGGAATTAAAATGTAGTAATCATTATGATTAATCCTGGGTTGTGGTGGGTTATTGTAATTGTGAGTAGTAAAAGGATTTTAAATCGGCGCCCGATACAAAAAAAAAAGCGGGCCCTGTGAAAAATAACCCGGGTTGTTTTAAAATAACTTTTTAGGAGCTAGGGAGATCCCTAGCTCACAATTACAATAACCCATCACAACCCAGGATTAATCATAATGATTACTACATTTTTGTTTGTTGTCTATCTAGACAGTGATAAGGACGTAGGTACTCCTTCATCAACTTCTACAACAAGCCCAAGGTTCGCGTAGCCTAGGCACCCTCAGGCCTGTTGCCTTAAATATTGTATCGGGTAAGAGTCCTTAGCGCTCCACATTTGCTGGGCCAAGTAATTAATGCTATTTGCGGCAAAAAATAAGCCACGTTAATAAAAAAGGAACTTTAACTAGCAGACGTCATTGAAATTGATATAGAATGAGGGACTTTCCAGGATACATTGCTCAAAAACAAGATAGATGGCGCTGTACAGTTTTTCCTTCGTTTAACCTTCTAGTTTCATGGAATGGATAACAGGCATATGCATCTTTTATCTTTGTTTTTGGGTGTAATTGATAATCCTTTTTATTATTCTGATCAAAATAAAGAGAATTAGTATAGGTAGCAAAATAATTTTATACATAATTATAAGCCAAATATATCATCATCACCAGCCCATTAACGTCCCCACTGCTGGGGCACGGGCCTTCCCTATGGATGGATAGGGAGATCGGGCCTTAAACCACCACGCGGGCCCAATGCGGATTGGTGGTTATTAACGACTGCTAATGCAACCGGGACCAACGGCTTAACGTGCCTTCCGAAGCACGGAGGAGCTCGAGATGAAAACATTTTTTTTTGTGGTCATCCATCCTATGACCGGCCTTTGCGACAGTTGCTTAACTTCAACAATCGCAGACCGAGCGCGTTTACCGCTGCGCCACCGAGCTCCTCTATTTTTAAAAGCCAAATATTCTCCATTACATTGTATTTTGGATTAATTATGAAACCGATTTAATGTTTTTTTTTTGGCGTGACTTATTGTAGATTTGCCGCAGATGGCATTAACTACTTGGCTGGACAAATGTGGAGCGCTGAGGACTCTCACCCTATACAACATTTAAGGCAACAGGCCTGAAGGTGCCTAGTTGGACGCGAACCTCGGCTCAGGGCGTCATCTGAGAGGAAAAATATTTGAAAGAATTAATCGACCCTAGTGGGTCGATAGCGATAAGCGCTGATTGGGGGAAATCGTCGACCACGCCGGCGGGGTCGGTATCGAGGTAGATTTAATGAGAAAATAAGTAATTATTACGTAAAAGCTGTACACCTATATCGTTTTTGGTGAACGTAGCCTGGAAAATCCTTCATTAAAAAGCGTACTTTTTACCTCTATAAAAACACAGACAGATTTCGAAATGTATTAAACATGAATCGATCGTTTCATTGGCGGATTTAACGTTAGTTCGTCATCCATTTGTCATCAGTCAACAGGTCGTCATCATCTGTCTCCATGTTTGGTGTGAGTGGTGTGTTCGTTTGATGTTTTTGTTTTGGCGCAAAAAGTTGATAATAGGCGCCTTGTAGTAGCTTAAAGGCGTCATTCTTGAAGGATTATTAAACGATTTTTTGTTACGTTTAACTTTGAATTGACTTTATATATTATTATATCGACTATATACATTGTTAGTGACATCGTAACGAATACTAAGGGGGGCGATTCAGACCATGAGTCTGAGTTAATATCAAGTGAAATTTTCCGTCACAAACTTCATGATTTTTTTTATAATTATTTTCAATTATATACTTTTGCGATCGAAAAATCCACTTGATATCAACTCAGAATCATGGGCTGAATCATCCCTCAAAGTTTTCGTTATGTTGTCACTAAAATCCTGTGTACTTCTACAGCCTTTGTATTTAGTAATCAGAATTTCACAATTTATCTTTGACCTAGGAAACTACCCAATTACTTAATAGCTATACAATGACTGTGAATCATAATCACACTATCTCCAAGATATATTTTTTCTTAATTATCTAATCATTTCACAACATGTGACACGATTCTCTTTGCCATTTCTACGGAATGTAGCAATCTTTGTGACCAAATATTTATTTCTTGTATCACAATGAATTATGCGTATCTAATTGTCTAAACATATGGCAAACACATGCGCAATGGCATGTTGTTTATGACTTTAGAATAGCCGCATATCTTTGTATGCAAAAGAAATGGTCACTATTAAACAAAGGCCCTGGATACAATAGTCATTCGGTAACTGTTCGCCAGATGGCGCGCACGTTTTGTATGCGCTTGCGCAGGTCACGCGCCGGAAGCAACGCCATGGCCGGAAGTGCCGTCACATTCTAATTGATATTTAAATGTAATCAATACGTCGACAATAAAAAGTGAATACGTATTTAAAACATAATGCATGTATTGTTTAGGTATAATAGTTATATGACAAGTGTGTTTGTTATTGATAGGAATTTTAGGTTATCGGAAAATAATAAGTAATTATTATTTATTTATTAAATCTTAATACTAAATACACAATTCAGCAATGCCCTGCAAAACAGTTTAAACAGTTAGATTGCAGGAATGAGTCTCTAATAGAGACCGCCCACACTAGCGTCTTTCGAGCGTAGTCGCCGTGGTAGCGTCTGCGGGACGTGTACGCCACGTCGACGCCGAAGCGAAGCGACGCCTGCGCTGGCCGGCTGCCGAACACCGAGCGTGCGCGGCCCTGGCGTAAGCATGACGACGACGCTCGAAAGACGCTAGTGTGGAGGGTCTCATACATAGTACAACTTGTATATCATAATACTAACATAATAATTTTAAGTGTAGATGTTATAGAATAAATAGAAAATACATATAATCCACCTTACAAGAAGTAGCTAGGAAAAGAGTCTAAAAATATCAAATATTTTTCTTATAAAAAATACTTTTTGTTCAAGGCCAAATAGGTAATTATCAAATGTTCCTGTAGTGCACTTCCTTTTCATCAAGGGATGATAATTACTACGGATGGTCGTTTTTATTTTTGTAAGTAAGTAATATATATGTCTCCACGAAGCAATCTGAATGAAATAGACAAACAATTTTATATAATAGACATGTTATACGAGTTAATTATAATGTTTATTTAATGAATTAGATAAAATGTATAACTTGGCCTACATTGGCATGAACTATTTTCAATTAACATGTTGTCATAAGATACAGAATTAATTATCAATATTGAATATACATTACTTGACCTTAAATAATTTGAATATAGTGTATTTTATCTAATATTTTTATTTCAAAGCACATTCAGATTAAAATATTAATGTTATAAGTATACTTAGTTATGTTTATTAGGGATACATTATTAGAGAATTCTTCTTCTTCTTCTAATCCTTTTATCTCCTGTTGGGATGTACAGTCATGAGCAATATAATATACCCACTTGAGGACTCTGTCGCACTAACATATTTGACATTTAGTGAGACTTACAGTTCAATATGTCAAAAAAGTTAATGTGATGATGATACCAAAGTGTATACATATTAATGCTCGTGACTATAGGGCTCGAATAACAGATTTCCACTCTTCGCGATCTGTTGCAGCCTCTGTTATTAGGGAATTAGTTTACTTATAATTTTATGCTTGTTATATTGATAATTTTTTTTTTGTTTTTTTTTTTTTATCTATAGATACTAACATCCTTTAATAAGTATAGATACATTTGTAATTGTTTAAGAAGTAGAGTTGTGAAGTCCCAGACATTTTTACGGTTTAATGTGACATGTCAAATGCTCCTCGGGTTTATATACGCTCGTTGCCGTGTCTGGTAGTTTTTTTAATGTACTCTTTAGGTATCCCAGGGCCACTAATGCATAGCGCGTCATATTCCCGGATAACTTTGGCCAAGTTGTTCAATCTATCGTATTGTTTATCGAGATCCTTGCACCAGTCTGATGGCTTTTCAAAGAAATAAAGATTGTCTAAGTTCAACTTAGTGTCACTGTCTGCTTGCGATTCTTTCTCGTCCTCTGGTACTGACTGCTGGTCTGGTGCAGGCTGGTAGCGCTGCTGTATGTCTTTCATATACTGCTTAAGTTTCTCATTCCGCGCTATTTGCTCAGTTTTGAGCACTGAAATCTCTTCAGTGGCCTTCTTGAGTTCCACTTTTAGTTCTTCAACCTTAACAAGCTTTTTTTCCACTTCAGTTATCTTAGCAATCAGTTCTTTCTCGCATTCTTCTTCCTTATCCATTTCGTGCTGAAGGTTTCTGAAGTCGGATATAAGATTTACAGTGCTGACTGGGTCAAGCTGGCGTTTCAGGTGACGTATCTCGTGTAGGACGACGTCGTGGGTTCCAGGGTCAGATAACTCTGGTAGCTCAGCCACTTCATGTCTGATGGTGTTGATGTCGGCAGCAACGTCTGGCAGGATTGAGAGTTCGTGCTGCATTTCTCGTATTTCTTTTAAAACTGTTTCCATTGTCGGTGGTCCGTCACCGTCTGATTCTTCAGGGGCGTCGTCGTCAGGAGTAGAAACCTCAGTGGGGACCTCAACTGGAGGCGAGCGGCAAGTGGATTCCCAAAATCTTAACGCGCAGAAGAAACCGTAATCTATGTAGCAGTAGATGCAGGTGCCGTCGTTAGTGAACGAATGTTGGCAGGTCGAACTCTCGATCATAACAAACAAAGGAATTGGTAACAGTAATTGGTAATGGTAATAAGCCAGGTAGATAACTGAGAGAATTCGATCAACAATGCGTACGTGTTGCCGGAACCAGAGCACTAGCTAAACCTAGGTAGCCTGGAGAATGTGACTGCTTCACAGTTTCATTTTACCCTTTAATTTTTCTAAATCAAAATAGTTGTTTAAATTTAAATAGTAGTGAAATTTATTTATTAAATCTTAATACTACATATACAATTTATCAATAAAATTATTAAAAAATCTTAGGTCTTATTAAATTTAAATGCTATTTTCTTAATACCCTTCGGCAATCATATTATTTCCGAATAAAAACGAATCAGAATTTGAATTTAGAATTAAGTTCTTTGTTATTGTTTTGTTTTGCGTTGATCAAAATCATTTATCATAAAGGCATAAAGTCTTCTGATTTATTAGTCGAATCAAATTTCGAATGTACGATTTCTATTTTCGTATACGAGTATAGACTATGTTATACCTACTTACTTATATTAAGTAACTTAACTTCCTTTTACTAAGTATTGATCATAGAACCGTTGTTTTTGACGACTTGTTCTTTTACTCTGGTACTGACATAACATATATAAATCATAAACAGCTTATATACGTCCTCCCCTTAATCAACTGGAGCGGGTATGGAGCATACTCCATCACGCTGCTCTAGTACAATCAGGTGATTCAAGCCTGCAATTACCAAACAAAGGACAGATTTCGACAATGTCCCCATCGGGAATCGAACCTGGATCTTTAGATCGTGAGCCCACCCGCGGAGGCTGTTACTCTAGTACTGATGTAAGTTTAAATATTGTATCAAGACAAATTTTACCCTTACAACGGGTAAACTCCCTAAAGCTGGAAACACCGATGGCAGACGAAGTCACGCATGCGCAAACACCTGATTCGCCTCTCATAAAACATGTTTTTAAAAGTGAACTTTATCTCTATAAAATTTTGATCGAGATACTATTAATCATTGTTCTGATGCTGTCGTTTCATCCAGAGTGCGATTTCTGGAGTATTGATTATTTGTACTGTGCTGTTTTCCTAGAATTTTAACCTTCAAAGGGCATGGGTTAAGAACATAACATAACATGTTATGTAACTATTGTCACGAATTTTGTAAATAAACTCTTTATTGAAATATAATTATCGACAAATTGCTTCTATGCTATTCTAGGAGTAAAAACATAGAACACGTTCAGCTGCTTGTCTTCCCGGGCATGTCGTAAAATCCGACACAGGGACAGTGTCCTCTAACATGATGGACTAATGTTATGGGCGATAGGCTGATCCCTTATCACCACGACATCGTATCAATAGTGGCTGCAAGTTGTCTTTGATGACTTGTGGCTCTGCCCGCCCCATTAGGGAGGGAGTGAGTAGATGTATGTAATTATCGACAAAAGAAAACCTAGAAGGAAAACTTAAACTGACTTTCGACCTAAAAGTTGTGGGTTCGAATCCTGCACACCCTCCGTTGTAATAAATAAGTGGTTAGTCCCCTTTAATGTCACAAAGCATGCATGGGGAAATCCAATGACAAACACATTTTATATTTATGAATGAAAATGTGACTAATATTTTCGGTTACTTACTTAACCGCAAGTTATGTTTTCACGCCTGTATGCCCAGAGATGTGGGACATAGAATTAAAAGGGATGTTGTACTTCTTTATTTATTACTTTTTTACAAAAAAAAAAAAAAAATGATTTTCTGCGTTCTTAAATCAACTCTCGCGTGAGGAGCAAGCCGGCGTGCCACGGGGCCAGAAACTGACTTAGGTCACTCAAGCTAACACAATTAAATGACTGAAATAATTCAACTTGAGATTGATGACACTTCTATTCAAGGAATTTGCTAACGTCTTAACAAATGAAGTCACTGTTCGGTCAGCAGTCAGCATTTCGACACAGACTGATTCACACTTTGGCAAATCAGACGACTGAGTAATCGTGTTTTTATAACACTTATTTCAGTATGCTAACACTTATTTTTGGAAATTTTCTCATTCAGCTAAATGCACCCGTTGGTTATGCATGTAAACACAGCATTTACATCTTTTGTTCAGTTATTTACTTACAAGAGAAAGTGTTAAATTAAAAGCTACCTACATCGAAATGTTTTGCACTTTGTGATCCCATAGTTTGATTAGGACATTACAGGCTGATCATGATCATACATTGTTTTAAGGTTACGCGGTTATTATCATAATTAAAACACATAATAACGGGTTCTATATCCCTGCTTTGAACGCGGTGAGAACCCGTTATGTGTTTTAATTATGATCACCTGATTGTCCGAAAGTAAGATGATCCGTGCTTCGGAAGGCACGTTAAGCCTTTGGTTGGTTACTGATGTAAGTATGTAGACGCCATAGCCATGTCAGGGGCCTTTGGCGACTCAATAGTAACTCTGACACCAGGGTTGAAGAGGTTGGTACTCCACCTCACAACCCACACGATAGAAGAATATACGTGCCTAGTGTTAATTTCAACTTTCATTTATTTTCGCAAACTGAGGAATTCAATTAACACGAAAAAACGATAATAATAGGTCACTAGCCATATATAGTGGAAAGTTATTGTTTCTCGACGAAACAGTAAAACCTTAAATGGTAGTCAAAGGTTAAATTTCTACAAGCAAAAGTGTAGGTGCTAAATACCTTTTGTGAGCTACTTAAGATAAGGAATGGCATTTTATTACCTATACCTATAGTGACAACGTAACGAAAAATTTTGAGGGATAATTTAGGCCATGATTCTGAGTCGTTATCAAGTGGAATTTTCCGTCGCAAAAGTATGGAATCGAAAATAATTTAAAAAAACACTAAAATTTTCATGAATTTTGCGACAAAAATTCCACTTGATATCAACTCACAACAGGCCTTAGCTTGTTGTTTTAAATACTATAGAGGTTGGCTAAAAATGGCACATTGAAGCAATATGTCTAAAAAGTACCTAATTGCACAATGTCTAACAGCAATATTTCTTTTTTGGATGAATTGCTCATTGTGGGCTGTAAAGAAACCCTTTGGGCTACAAAATAAACCTTTATCGCCAAAACTCGATATTCATTTTCTCAATTTATATTTATAGCGTAGTAAATTTTGACGTAAACTGACTTATATTTTAATATTCGAGGAAACAATAAGCTAATAAAACCTAACGTGGGTTACTGTATCAAATATCTAAAAACTAAGAGATGTAATATGAACTAAAATGTTAAAGTTTAATGGCTGGGTTTATTACGAGTCGCTACCTGACTTGACCTATGCGTTGTTTGAGGTTTTACGCGGTTATTATCATAATTAAAACACATAATAACGGGTTCTTACCGCGTTTAAATCAGGGATATGAGACTCCCGATATTTCAACACTGTTGCAAGTGCCATGATCATGGGACGACTGATGAAATTGGAGTATGCAGATCCATAATTGTCTAAGGAGTGGAGTACCAAACTCACCAGTTAGTGGTGCGAGTTCAGATGGTTCCGAA
The DNA here is from genome assembly GCF_024362695.1 of Pectinophora gossypiella. Lineage (NCBI taxonomy): Eukaryota > Metazoa > Arthropoda > Insecta > Lepidoptera > Gelechiidae > Pectinophora > Pectinophora gossypiella. The sequence continues at coordinate 16,055,802 of NC_065409.1, forward strand.
CATTCCGACATCAAATGTAGAAACAAGCGGCAAAGAAAGAGGGTAGACAGATATGTTTGCTCTTAGAAAATTATGGATCTACCTAATCCAATTTCATCAGTCGTCCCGTGATCATGGCACTTGCAACAGTGTTGAAATAACGGGAGTCTTATATCCCTGATAATAATGCGGTAAGAACCCGGTATTACGTGTTTTAATTTACTTACCTACTTACTGTAAAACAGGGTGTTAGTAACATCGTAACGAAAACTTTGAGGGATGATTCAGACCATGATTTTGAGTTGATATCAAGTGGAATGTTCCGTCGCAAAAGTAAGGAACAGAAAATAATTTAAAAAAAAACACTAAAATTTTCATGAATTTTCCGACAGAAAATTCCACTCATGGTCTGAATCATCCCCCTCAGTATTCGTTACGGTGTCATTAACACCCAAACGTACTCGTACGGGGTGTAAGTGACATCGTAACGAATACTGATAGAGATGATTCAGCTCATTATTCTGAGTTAATATCAAGTGGAATTCTCAATTACGAAACAATTACTTACTAGTTTACATCACCTCTTCACTCACACATCTACAACCGCAGCATCGAACCTTGTCCCGCGCGAGTATCAATGACTGACCAGTCTGGTGACCATATGGTGAACGTGCGCGTGGGCAGGTGACGTCACCCCCATTCACCGGCGCGCGCGCGTGCCTTTATTTGGAGCATACCGATGAAGATATTATATATGTTCAAATCACGATTGTCTCTAGCATTTATCTATAAGAAATTTTGTGCTGCAAACTAACAGTCAAAACAAAATAACAACAAAAGATTTATCTGCCTATCTGAAATTATCGTAGGTTATATATATACCTATATAACATAAGACTTTTAAAAGTTACGTTTTTTTATAGTATTTTATGCAACAGTTGTATAAGAAGGGTCAAAAAATGCGAGTGGCGTGAGTTGCGATGTGAGCCTTGGCGAACATCGCAATAAGAGACGCCACGAGCATTTTTTGACCTAGTTATACAACGTTGCATACAATACTTTTTCTACGACGACGTAATTTTAAATGAAACAAAAATTATACACAGAAAAATTTTATTTATAAAAATTATTTTCCAACGCGCGGGAAAATGGCGGCAAATGTATACTTTTTTTTTATAGTATATCTATGGCACCAAACAAAGTAAAGGTGCCAGTTTCCAGGTCAAAAAAAAAAAACAACAACAATGCTTTTTTGGCGACATTATAGTACAGTTACACTTTGTAAACAATGCTTTTATAGGCCATAGAGCGTACACTTTTTCAAAGAGTTTAATTATGTATGTACTTATATTAGACTTTTTGGTTATTTAAATGCCAGATTAAAGTAGAGGAGTAGAAAAAATTATAAAAAGTCTAGTTCCAAAGTACCGCTATCCCAGACAGTTAATCCCGTGCATTCATAACGTATAAATAATCATTAATCACTAACCTTATACTTAATGATATTTTTACCTTCTTATAAAATTGTTATTGGGAAACTCACAAAAAGAAAATTAAATCGAAAAAATCCGAATCGGACAGCACTTGAACTCACAGCTCTTGTAACAATTTTCTTAATTATCATTCGCATCATCACAACTCATCAGTCACTTTTACAGAAATCTATCGTGTATCCCAAAAGGAATAGGCAGAGTACACCCAATCCTCGCCAGCCATGTTTAAGTCCCATGTAACAGTGGGCGAGTCTATAGTCACCAACAACAACAACATAAACAGCCTATATACGTCCCACTGCTGGGCACAGGCCTCCCCTAAATCAACCGGAGGGGGTATGGAGCATACTCCACCACGCTGCTCCAATATAGTCACCAACCTGGCACAAATCCTGGGAACTTTGTTGACAATATATACATAGACAAACAATAACCACAGTGCAGACATATTAGTAAGCTTACCGCTGAGTTGAATTCCGAGAATGATTTCTGTGCTTTGCCTACGCGCATGACATGTAGCCATATGGTCGGATCACGGTCCGTGACTAAAGATCTATAAACAACAGTCTGACGTACTTGTTGTATAGTATAGTGTTGTAAAATCTATAGTCTGGTATTGTATTGAGATTCATAGCTACATTGTTGAGCTGTTAAGGTGTTAGTTACATTTCTTTGTAAGAATTATGCTAGTGATGGTCAATTGTTTCAAAAAATATCTTTTTTAATCGAATGATTCCATACTAAGTACCTATTCGATAGATTATTCATGATGATTCGATATTTGAATTATTTTTGACGCGATAATACGCTACTTCACAACCTAGTCAAATGAGATCCTTTTTATGAAGCGTCAAAACGAAAGTTTTCCTTGGAGTTTGTACGGAAATACTGTCCTGTGACGTCATTAATAGAAGCGGTCAAACGTCGTACTCATTGTTACTTAATTCATAAATAAAATTCGAAAATAAGTTGAAAAGTAAACTGAGATTGATTTTTGATCATCTTAGACTGGCTTCTATTTCTAGATTAGCATTTTATAATTTATCTTTGACCCACTCAAATACCCTATTAATTTCAAAAACCGGACTTGTCAAATCTTCAGGTTAGGTAAGCGGACCCTGTGAAAACCGGGATAATGCTAGGGAGATGATGATGAAATAATTAATTTTAATGAAAAAAAATAATAATATAATATTGGTAGAATGAACAGTGCCCCCGATTCCTGCAGACATTTCCTAATTTTACTTTAAGTTATACCTGTCATTTTCTTATCCGCCGAAAAGGAAAGGGACGGATGATTGACAGCTCTTAATTTCAGGAAGAATGAGTAAAGTAATGAATAACCCGGGCGAATCAAAAATGTATCTCGCTGGTATGCAAACCGTATGACGTGTGCTGTCAACATAATTCTGGCGGGTTATTGGCCAATGTATAATTTTTAGACGGTTTTTTTAGATATATGCTTAAAGAGACGTGTTTTCCATAAATTTTATGCTTGTAGATAACCCGTCTCTTTCCTTTTCGGCGGATAAGAAAATGACAGATATAACTTAAAATAAAATTAGGTGGTGTTTACAGGAATTAGCATCAGTGTGTTACTAGAATAGAATAATTTGTAGTAGTAGATACCAAACACGCTCGAAACTACGTGATATTCAATTATCTGATGATCCATACATTTAAAGTGTACATCTCGAGCCAGGATTCGAACCCGTAACACTACGATAAAAGTCACGCATTCTCCGAACTGGGCTATCACGGAAATCCAATAAACATAACAGACAAATTCAGAGAAAAAACAACTATAACACGTTTGTTATACGGTATAGAAAGTCATAACAGAAATATTTCACACGCTACCGCCGGTGGTCCGTTCGTCTGTCCGTCCGTCAGTGAAACCGGAGCGGCGCATGCGCGTAACTCGACCCTATACGATTTATGGTCAGCTTGACCCTAAGGCCACGAACGGGACTTCAGATTATTGTGCACCAGCTTTTGGCGGGTTTGCTTATGTAAATCAATTGGGTGTGGTTGATAGGAGATTAACCATCAATCCGCACTGGGTCCGCGTGATGGTTTAAGGCCCGATCTCCCTATCCATTCATAGGGAAGGCCCGTGCCCCAGCAGTGGGGACGGCTGATGATAATGATGATGATAGGAGATTCGTAGACGTGCTAACCCAGTTGGGTGAACGCTTGACTCTTACTGTTAGGTCGCAGATTCGAATCTCGGCACAGGCCTGAACCAAAGGTTTTCGAATTTGTTTTCACCAATGAATTTAAATCCCGTGGTCCGCGGTGAAGGAATATTCAAATTCAAATTCAAAAATATCTTTATTCAATAGGTAACATAGTTACACTTTGAATCGTCAATTTTTACATAACGAACGTCTCATCCGCCTAAAACTACTGCAGCTTCTCACAACCTGTATAGCCGGGGAAAAGAAGCTGCAAGAAAAACCTCGGCACAGGGCCCTAGACGTATATTAATACATCATCAATACAAACAACAGGTTAAGCAGATCCTGTGGAAAACGGGATAGCGCTATTTAAACCTGTCATAGTCTTGTTCGGAGAACGCGTGTCTTACACCGTAGTGTCACGGGTTCGAACCCCGGTTCGCGCTCTAAACCACTGGATTCGACTTTATGAGTTTGAATTCATGTTTGGATCATAGATGATTGATATCACGCGATTTCTACAATTCGCTCGAATCCAATCCTGCCTACCCTTTCGGGGTTATTGGCGTGATACTATCTTATGTTATATTGCACTAGATGGTTCAGGTTGAAAGGGACATCACTATAGCAATATTTTAAATCATCTTCATAAATCATTGGTCCTTAACTACCAGTTTCACTATTGTATGAAAAACCGAGCCCCATAGTACTAGTGTCTATTGGATCAGTCTGCGCAGGCGCATGTAGTCGTTAAACAATGTTATTATCAATATAAACAGCGGGTCACCTCGGCACCAATCCGCTGTTTATTTTAGACCATTACGCTGTCTGATGGTCTGACAAAGACTAGTTAGTGCAGTGTGTCAATTAGCTATAGACTTTATAAAAAAATGTTATCCAGCTTTTTTCTAGGCCGTTGCTTCCCACTCCCACTGCTGGGCAAAGGCGCCCCTTACTTTTCCACCCCGTTTTGTCCTGAGTCTTCTTCTAGCGTGTGGGTTACGAATACTATTGAGCCGCCAAAGGCCCCTGACATGACTCATGTAACGACTACTTACTTACATCAGTAAGTAGTAACCGGGACCAACGGCTTAACGTGCCTTCCGAAGCACGGATCATCTTACTTTTGGACAATCAAGTGATCAGCATGTAACGTCCTAATCAAACTAGGGATCACAAAGTGATTTTAGTGATATGTCCCCACCGGGATTCGAACCCGGGAGCTCCGGATCGTGAGCCCAACCCTCAACCACTGGACCACTGAGGCCGTTCTGTCCTGAGTAATCGCTCTCAAATTGTTAAATATATTTTTTCGACGTGACTTATTGTTTTTTAAGTTTTCCTTTAATTTTATTTCTCTCGACTTGTCTCGTTGAGTATACTACTCTACACTACTCTACAGTAACCTATCGCCGGAGTGGTTGACTCGTTAATATATGCCCGTGGACAGACAATGGGACCATGAACGTTAATTGTTCGATTTGGCTTGTTTATGAGCGCGTGCGCAACGTTAAACGAAAAAAGAAAATCCTTGAATCGCGCGCATTACGTCAGTGCATTGCAGTGGAATTTGTGGAGAAATGTAAGTAAATTCAAATAGACGTCCAGTAAAGAAGGGTTTCGGCAGATGTAGGTATTTTTTTTTTATAAATCGTCAGTGGAAATCTGTGCTCAGCAGTGGGACGTATACAGGGTGTTAGTGACATCGTAACGAATACAGAGGGGGATGATACAGACCATGATTCTGAGTTGATATCAAATGGAATTTCTTGTCGGAAAATTCATACAATTTTTCGGTGTTTTTTTTAATTATTTTCTGTTCCATACTTTTGCGACGGAAAATTCCACTTGATATCAACACAGAATCATGGTCTGTATCATCCCTCAAAGTTCTCGCTACGATGTCACTAACAACCTGTATAAGCTACTTTGTATAAGTTTATCAGGAACTATTATAACGAGTTATTTTGCACCCCAAAAAGATTATGCTATCTCTCTATATAGCCATCGTACTATATCCCAATTGATGTCAGAGGTACATCCTCCGCAAGATGAACTATAGTCCGTTCAAGAATGATCTTCATAAAAGGTAATCAAATATGGCTGCCGATATTTTTTATCTGTGTCAAACTGCATACTAGTGAAGTGCTGAATTGATTTTATGATGTCAACTTTTTTGTGTGAGGTTTTGTTTGATTTTAGTTTTTACATGAAAAAATGTGTTTTTAATAATTATTTTACGTTAATTTCACATTGAGCTAAGAAATCATACATCTATTGAGTGCTACGGATGTTATTAGAAGAATACTTTGCGTAGTTTAGGTGAAATTCGAACATTCTTTGTAGTAACAGGTTTGTTTACCTTTTATGAAGATCATTTTTGAACGGACTATAAGTACCCACACTTCACCGAGCTTTTTGTTAGACCAACTTGTTAGGGGAACCGTATCGACGGCTCTCATCATCACATGTAATGACACCTTCTTGTCAACAATTTACCAAGCTCACACCTTTCACTGATTTGCCAACTTAGCATAGAGACGACACCATATTAACGTCCCCGTAATAAGCGGAACTGTTGTTCTTCAAACGGTTCTGGTCATTATTGAACTACTTCAAATTCAGGATGCTTGAAATCAAAGCCAGGTTACGAGTCTGAAAGATGAGACTAGAAGAATCGAGTGGTTTGTCAGAATCGTAGAAATGATAATTCCGATTGCTATATCTACCAACCTTGAGCAGTCTGCAAAAATATTTTTCTTCATAGGCTACCCCCAAAGGGGTAGGCCTAGGCGTACAGTATATACACCGACCCTTGGCCAGCTATATTTAAGTCCCATGTAATTTGGGGTGAGACTATTGCAAATTGCTATAAACCGGGCACGTATCTGGGAAACCATGTGAAAAAATTCAAATTCAAAAATATCTTTATTCAGTAAGTAACATAGTTATACTTTGAATCGTAAATTTTACATAACGAACGTCTCATCCGCCTAAAACTACTGCAGCTTCTCACAACCTACAGCCGGGGAAAAGGTGCTGTAAGAAAAACCTCGGCACAGGGTCCTAGACGTTCTTTATAATAAAAAACAACATAAAATATTGTTATGAATTTTCCGAGAGGAAATTCAACTTGATATCAACTCAGAATCATGGTTATGGTGTCACTAACACCCATACCTACGTGTATGGCTCCCAATATGTACTTGCGCGGGTTGTAAGTGATATCGTAACGAATACCGAGAGGGATGATTCGGCTCATTATTCTGAACTTGATATTAATCAAGTAGAATTTTCCATCGCAAAAGTACAGAATTGAAAATAATTAAAAAAAAAAACTAAAAAAACGTGAATTATGCGGATCGCGGATTATTTTTTTTGACGGAAAATTCCGCTTGATATTAACTCAGAATAGTGATCTGAATCATCCCCCTCAGTATTCGTTACGATGTCACTAACACCCTGTATAGGCTGTTTATGTTATGTTATTTATACATAAACTCACGCCCGTAATCCCTAAGTGACACTAAGTAAGCCTTACTCCACACTAAACTTGTAAACAATGTTACAAACCGGTGTCTATTCTTATTCTTTCATCTTGTGCAATTATAGTTAAGTTTTTTTATATACGTATACCATCTCGGCTTGTTCAACAGGACAAAAACCTATGTTTGTTAAAATATTTAGTTCTCATGGTAAGCGACTATGTATAGTTTTTTTATGACAATAAAGCTCTTTAAACTGAGTAAGTCACAAGGAACAAGTAGTGAAGAAAAGTCTTACTGCAGTTAGGTGAGTATTTTTCGGGGAAAACTTAATAAACTTTTGTGTATGTTCCTAAATGAATTCTCTTGAGGTACTTACCACAGATACAGACAGTAGGCACTAAATACCAAACAATTAGATATTTCTTTATAAGGATCTTGATGATTGATAGAAAGTTGTAAATGAAGACGTCTCAGCTTCACTTTCTGGATCCCTTTCATGGTCATAGCATAAATTCTTGTGTGCATAATTTAGGTTGCTTACTAAAGACAGAGTACTACGGGGCGGAAGGCAAGAGGGAAACCACTGCCCTATTTTTCCCTAAAAAAGTAGCATGGAAAATGCTGCACCGACAAGAGCGTGGCTGTTAAATTGATGATGATAATGATGACTAAATTTAGGTTTTGTTTTGCAGTTTTCACTAACACAGTTGGCTCGACCATTATAGACGGTGATACGGCTCACCATCTATCACGTTGGTCTTACAGAAAGCTCCGTGAGGTGTGCGTAGTAGTTCATCATTGCAAATGTCAAATTGCAATATTGCTTTCTTAGATGAATTGCTTCGATGTGGCCATTTTAACCCCCCTGGCGTGCGCGTGGAAAACGCAAAAGGGGGCGGCCCAAAGAAACCTGGCGACACTCGGTTGATCGAGAGTTAAAAGCTCTCGGCATGTCTTGGGAGCAAGCTACATAGGCTGCAAAAGTTCGCGGGGAGTGGAAATCTGTTATTCGAACTCTACATCCCAGCAGCGGATAAAAGGATTAGAAGAAGAAGAAGAACCAAGTCTCTGCGCATTGTTTCCGCCGCGGCTTTCCCTACTTTGGTCGTATATCATGCATTATACATATACAAGATTCTACTCTCATCTCAGCCGCGAAAACATTTTTTTTTACTAATAAACATGTGTGTAAGCTTACACTAACCACAAGGGCTAACCCTAATAAACTCGCTAATCAGCGCGATCTAAATATACCCTCACACCAGGTTAATAACGTGGATAGTTAACAGACTCGTCCGGGATATTTTTGTTTTTAATTAAATCTCTCTTCACCTTTCCCGCTCCCCTTACTCTCCTACGTCGCGTGGATGCGCTCGCGCACGTGCCGCGCCGTCATTATGCCCAGGAGTGATTATGTAATCGGATCAGTGAAATTACCGATTACTTTTTTTCGTGATGATTGTATTTTGTTGTTTGTTTAGAAGTGTTTATGTTCTGGTGCGGCCTACGGAACTGAGATTAATCGTGCACAAAGTTTTATTTTGTCTAAACACACCTCGGACACTAGAACAATCTGTAAATGAGTATCGTATCTGTACAACATGCTGCCGGTTGACATACGTCAGGAGTGCAATATAAATCATCATCATCATCAATTAAAGAGCCCCGCTCTTGTCGGTGCAGCATTTTCCATGCTACTTTTTTTAGGGAAAAATAGGGCAGTGGTTTCCCTCTTGCCTTCCGCCCCGCAGAACTCTGTCTGACGTAAGTGGGATGGCGGCCAGAGTAGTTTATTACAAAGCCATACTAGGACTCTTGTCCTCCGCCTCTGAATAGTACTGACAGTTACTGCTGCCCTCTGTCAGGTGGCTCCTACCCGTAAATAAAAAACCGCAACATAAACAATTTGAGTAAATCTTTACTTAAACATCTTATGCAAAAGATCTCTTAGCTATAAGTTAACTGTAAGTATTTTAAAACATAATAATATTAAGTGAACTCCACTCCCACAGACAAACTGAGGAATTGGTTGTGTAGGGTTTTTATAGTACCAATATTTTCTGTATTTTTATGAAAAATAATCATTTAATTGTTCTTTTTACATACTTTTGCGATGGATATGAATAGGTACTTACTTAACTTGCCTGACTAAACACTACTTATTTTAAATTAACAACCATTATTTTTGGGCAAGCTATCTATTTTTTTACCAGCTAGCAACCCTGTCGGCAGGTGTGGCCGGTATATGGTTGTTACGGCGTACATTATACTTGTATTGTCGTTAATCCGATAACGTTAACGATAGTGTTACGGTTGCCTTCCGTGCGATGCCCACCTCGTAATCATCATTTTGGAGGCGTGAACTGGAGGTGTGAAAAATATAATGTTTTCACGGCTGGGATAAGAGTAGAATCCTTTATTGTGCATGTCTTCACAACATAAAACACTTGGTTTTGACATAGAGTAAAGAACACTACGAAGTTTTATTTATTTATTTAAGTTACACCATCGGTATATATATAGAAATACATACAAATAAAATGTGACGGACTTTCCACACGAAAATCTCATTCTCCCTCCTAACGCGTAAGTGGGAACAAGACAGACATACGCGCGCACAACAAAATCACAGCAGAACAACACAGCACAACAACACAGCAACACAACACAGCAACACTACAACATAATACAAGCTCACGACTATATACCAATAGGGGTAGTCAGTGGTACATCCATCGCAAGATGAACTAAGTAACTAACCTACAACTCACCGAGCTTTCTGTTAGACCAACGTGATACGTCGTGAGCCGTATCGCCGTCTATAATGGTCGAGCTAACTGTGTTAGTGAAAATACCGACTTAAAATAGAGGAAATCTTTTCGATTTTACAAGCAGAGTAGATTTTGACCAGTTGAATGATCTAGGAGGCTAAGTAATAATAGCATTTAGAACTTCTTCCAAAGTAATAGGTAACAGCATATCACCTTTGAAATCCGGTGGGTTATCACGTAAATATAGCGGGTGCAACTAATCTCCCAAAGGAAGCGATATGAAAGGGGAGTGAATATTTTTAGCCGCTGTTAAATTTGCTTCGCGCTGCATTTTTAAACCGCTGTAATTTTTTTAAGTTTAGCCGTTAGGATTCTTTGGTTCATCGCGTAATAAATAGGAAAGTAACATAAACTTGAAACGAGTTTTTTTTTGCTTTGTAAAGATGCATACAGTGTGTATAGACATAGATCTCGGATTGGAGTGGCTCTGTTAACAGAGGGTAATCTATTTCTTTTTTTATGCATCTTTAAACACATAATACCGTAATTCAGTCATTTTCTTTCTATTTTCATCCATCATTAAACACATAATACCGTAATTCAGCCATCTGAAATCATAGGTATATAGCGACTATATACCTATCTTGTAAAATCAAACTCAAATTCTAATTTTCTTTTATCAAAAATCGCTGGATATAACCTACGTGTTATCTACCATAGAGTAAAGAATAATACTGCGTCTAGAACGGTAACTCTTCGCCCCGCACCAATTCGTATTGAGCGCCGAGTTAGATCTACCTCACCCCCTCCGGGTCTTACTTTAGTCTGGCCGTAAGCCGCTAAGGAGTGAGCGCACGTAGACTGTCTATCTCGCTCACAAAGGAGAGAGTGAGATTTTTGAATAGAGTTTCCGGATGTGGTTAAAGACTCTCCGACTTCCGCAACCTCCTTCCGAAAATATCAAGTTTTCAATTCTTTTCAGGGCAGTCAGACTCCCAAAGCAAATTCACTTCTATTTATACCGACTGTACATTACACGACATAGTATGAACAACGCCTACATTGATGATATGGCCAAATGTGGATTGAAATATCATGAAACGTTGATATTTAAATGATATCGTCAGCTTAGGTTGGCTATTTCATGAAATTAAATTCATTCATTTTTTTTTATTTTAATTTTTTTTCATGAGCTGGCCAATTTTGGCCACTATGACCGTGATAAAATTCGGCACACCAATTTTATCGATTCTGACGATATAATTATGCCGTTTTGTCGATTGGTGCTAATATGTGAAACCAAATAAGTCATGTCGTTCTGTCAAAATACGAACAAAATCACGTGTCACGCATGTTAGGGAAAAACAAACATCGATTTCGACAAAATTTATTGAATCGATCGATAATTTATCACTTTGCGGACGTTAGCCCTGCTGATCTATTGACTGAAATCGGAAAAATTGTCTATAATCGTCTGAATTCGACGAATCGAAAAAAAAAAAGACTGGATTCGACTAAAATAGGTACTTCCGTAAAATAATCTATTTAATAGCCTATTTAATTTAGTACCTGGACAATAAACATTTATCTCCTTCTAAAGATACATATTTAGATTATATCTTGATTCTCGATTATAATAATGACCGGTTAACCAGGGTAATCGGATTATAATCCGCCTATTAACGATTATTGACTACGGGTTACCGGTTTGAACAAATTTAATTTTCAAGTTTTCTTACAATATTTCACTTTTATTGCTCTTCACGCTTATGGACCAATAGATATGGAAATTGGATATGACACGACCAATTCTAACCGACCGATAGTTCGTTAACCGACTTCAAAAGATAGAGGTTCTGTGTTCCACTACGTACTTGTATAGAATATTTTTTAATAAGATTCGGGAACGCCAAATTTGATTTACTTTTAATAGGGTCGTAATTGTTATTATGTGATATTTGTGAAAATAAAAATAAAAAGTCGTAAAAAGATGTTAATTTTAGTGTGGATTCTTGATTATACATAATTATATATAATTGGGTATTTACAACGCGAATAATGATTTTATAGACAACTTAAAGACCGCTAAGTATCATCATAATATGATAATCTGCGCAAGAGTTCTGAAAGGCCGCTAGTTGCGCGCATAGATATTAAGATGCGCGCGGGTGGTCCAGCCCCCTGCCCCTCTCTGACACTGCCTATCGTGCCTGCGCCATAAATTTCCATAACTTTACCCATCGTAAATACATCAGCAGTGGATTAAGTTATAAACTTGTGTTTTTTAGGATGTACGGTCACGAGCATTAATATCTATACACTTTGGTACCATGTCACATTAACTTTTTTGACAAATTGAACTGTAAGTCTCACTAAATGTCAAATATGTTAGTGCGACAGAGTCCTAAAGTAGGTACATTATATTGCTCATGACTGTAGATGTTATTTTGAACTTAGAAAAAGACTACGAGTAACTAATTCGACGAGAGAGCTGCATATGGGTGTTGTTAGTGAGAACCTTATTAGTTTAAGAGTACGGAAAACTAAATTTCCCAACATCCCATAAGCTCACAACTATATCCCAATTGGAGTAGTTAAAGGTACATCCATCGCAAGATGAAGCAAGTACCCACTCCTCACTGAGCTTTATGTTAAGCCAACGTGATAGGTGGTGAATATCGCCGTCTATAAAGATCGAGTCAACTGTGTTCGTGAAAACTGCACTTAAGATTGCCTGAAATGAATAACTCATTGGTGTAAGTCCGGAGTCGGGGTTCGAACTGGCACCTCCCAATTGAGAAGCAAGGTGTACGGTCACGAGCATTAATATGTATACACTTTGGTACCATGTCACATTAACTTTTTTGAAAAATTGAACTGTAAGTCTCACTAAATGTCAAATATGTTAGTGCGACAGAGTCCTAAAGTAGGTACATTATATTGCTCATGACTGTACATATGCCCACGACTATATCCAAATTGGAGTAGTCAGGGGTACAAACAAAGAGTAAAAGTGCAGTCACTGAGCCCAGCGAATCATTTGTAAACAGTGGTGAAATTATGAACCATTAGTTGTCATAATTATAAAATTTATGTTTTGTAGTTGAAATCAAAATCAGAATCAGAAATAAGAATCATTTATTCAACGTAATTATCATGGATAAACTTGTTGAAGGTCAATGTAACATTTTTGAATTTACGTCATTTCGCAAGGTGTTATGGCTGAGGAGAAGAAATGACAAGAAACTGCAACAGCAACACATCTTTTAAAAACCAATGAAGATCATGACTGTACGTACCACAGGACCATAGTAATTAGTAAAGTATACTATTTCGATTCTATCAAAATTTTAACACACGATGTGTTGTATTCCAGCATGGACTTAAACCAAAGATTATATATTTTTTTTCGAATTCATGTTTGAATTATAAATGATTATCACGTGATGTTGGGCTAGCTTTTCCTTCGCCGGTTGGAAGGTTAGACAGGCAGTCGCTTCTATAAAAAACCAGACCTGAAAACCTTCAGAATAGGTAAGTGGACCCTGTCAAAACGTCTTATTTAAAAACAATATGGTGTACTTCTTCTATCGTGCTTCGGAAGGCACGTTAAGCCGTTGGTCCCGGTTACTGCTTACTGATGTGAGTAAGTAGTCGTTACATGAGTCAGGGGCATTTGGTGGCTATAATCACCCTGACACCAGGGTTGATGAGGTAATCCACCTCACAACCTACACGATATAAAACGGCCTGTGGAAACCCTCAATTTCCTATGACTTCCACCATATATATCATGAAGGATTCGAACTCTGATTAAACGACTAATTATTTCATGAGATCTTTGTAGATTCTCATTAAGATAGAGAAACATGTGAAAGCCTTCCGAGTAAGTTAGTGTGGTATGGTTCTAGCTTAGTTTTGGTGTTTATATAAAAGTGTAAAGACTTACAACCATATCTCACCTATGTATCACCACAGTGGCGCCATAAGGCCACTCGCGGTAAAGAGAGTCGCCGTAGCGCGGGTCGCCGTTCGGAAAGTCGCTGTCAACGCTACAATTCAAATGTATGTATGTAATTTGATAAGCTATTAAATCACTTTAGCAAAATAATTGACCTCAATTCTGACTCACTTAATATCTTCCGTAAAAGCATAATAAATAATAATTAGATTTGTGTCCATTTTCCAACAAAATATATTATTTTTTACTGTTATATAATAATACATACTTAAGTCTATAAGGGGTTCCTTTCTCAGGGAACTTTAAGCCTTTATACATAAGACGTTTCGACAGAGTCCACTTACCTAACCCGAAGGTTTGGCAGGTCCGGTTTTTACAGAAGCGACTGCCTGTCTGACCTTCCAACCCGCGAAGGGAAATCCAGCTCAATACAGATTAGGTAACATACCTCCGAAAATGCATTTCTCAGGAATGTGGTATTCCTCACGATGTTTTCCTTCACCGCTGAGTACGTGATAATCAATGATCCCAACATAAATTCGAAAACAAATTCGACAATCATTGGTTTAGGGTTGTGCTGGATTCGAACCTGCGACTTCAAAGTGAGAGGCAAGCGTTCTACTAACTGGGCTACCACGGCGCCCAATATGACTCCAAATCACTTTCCATTGAAATATAAATTAGGACATTGTTCTCAGATACTTACAGTCGATATTCTTGTAATTGAATACCGCGTGTTGACCACAACTTGATCACTTGCGGTTTTCCCTGTCGTGTGTGAAACGATTTTAGAATCAATATTGTAAATAACATTCACACAATATACCTACACCATCTTTTTCCCGGCTATACAGGTTGTGAGAAGCTGCAAGAAGTTTCAGGCGGATGAGACGTCCGTTATGTAAAAAATGACGATTCAAAGTGTAACTTTGTTACCTATGTATCAATGTTGCCTATGTTTTTGAATTTTGAATTTAATTCTAAATACTCTTTAATACATACTTTAAAAACATATTTATTTATTTATTTTATTTAAGGAAAACCAACAGTTATAAAATACAGAAAGTAGACAAAAAACATAACAGTTGAAAACTAATTACAGGTTTCCACTGATAACCCTAAACTAGTAAATATGATATCAGAGAGTAAAAAATAATGTTATGTAAAAAACATTTTGTTCAATAAAACGCACACCTAAGTTTAATTAATTATATTTGAATTTGGAACATTAAACTTTAATACCCACTGTAAAAATTACATTAAATATTAATTCCATAAGAAACAAATTACCTTCGAGGTTTCCAAATCTCTTTGAGTTTGAATTTATGTTTGAGTCATACAAATACAAAAATGTGCTTTATTGCACACAACATACAAAACAAGTTTTACACACATGGACGAAAGATACAGTACAATCTAACGGCCTTATTGCTAAGCAGCAATTTCTTCCAGGCAACCTTTGGCAAGAAAACATTTTTCACAATTTGGCGCGGGACGGTGCAAGATCTTATATAAAACATATACAAATAAAAAATCAACAAAAACAAATAAAAAAGAAATCAAATCATGTTATTTCATATCACGTGGTTTCCAAGATTTGTGCCCGGTTAATGGCAAAAGGCACGTCCTCTATTGGACTTAATCCTAGCTGGCGAGGAGTGGGTGTATTTATACACATCTGCCTACTCCTTTTGGGGATATAGGCGTGTTGCTTTGTTAACAAGAAAACTTATATCTACATTACGAAATAAGAAGAACAATAACCGCCAGGCAAACACTATGTGTTTATGTTTTCTCTGCTCTACTTCCGATCTTATCTGTAGATCGCCATACTGCCGCCTGCGCAAACCACACGAGTTGTAATAAAAATCGTCCTACGCGCACTTTCTCTGACATTTGCATAAGTTGCGTTGCGCAAGACATTTTTACTATGGATTGCTACCAACGCTTCTGGTATTGTTTAGATGCCATATGGTCTGTCAATGTGTATTTGTAACTGATTTTAACTTCAATGTTTTTGTTGCTTCACTATTAGGGCCATGCCCCACTGGGACACCATGGTGGCCCTTGGAGTAACAGCTAATTAATATAATGATCAGCTTTTAGAGGTAAATCCACAGCAACGGTTGTAAAGAAACCTCAAAAAAAAACTTAAAAAAATCTTATTTTAGATTTCCCTTATAACAGAAATTTTATGCCATGTATAATTTCGTGTCTAGAGAACTAGAGGTCTTTGAAATGTGGTGTTGGAGGAGGATGGATAGAATAAGTTGGACTGAAAGGGTTACAAATCAGGAAGTGCTAGTAAGAGTAAGGGAAAAGACGCAAATATTAAAGATAGATTGGAATATTGAGGATAGAAGAGGCAAGATGATTGGACACTTAATAAGACACGACGAATTTTTAAAAACATCATGGAAGGGAACCAACGAGGAAAGAGATGAAGGGGAAGACCAAGAAGAGCTTACATGGAACAGATCGAAGAGAAGGTGAACGTCGTGTCTTATAAGGAAGTGAAAGAATTGGCATTTGATAGACAAGAAAGTAGACAGAAACATTGTATCAAGCTATAACTTCAACGAGAGCAGTACAAGTTAAGTTATGGAATGTTATACAATATAAACAAAGATTAGTTTATTAGTGTTTGCGCCCGCGCTCCCGCATGATCTCCGATTCCTTGCTGATTGTCTCAATGAGAAGATTGCACACTTCGGCAGACGGAAGCAGCGCCGGCGATGGGTGATTGTACGATAACTGCACAAATAGGTATAACCCACTGTTGGTATCTGTTGTCTCTTATCTCTTGTGTAAGATGATATAACCAGTAATAAATAAGGCACGTCATACTTTTGTTGTGGATTTGGAAACCGCAGATTTCTTATTAACGTCTTCCTTTTTAATATTCTTCTATATTGTGAGGTTAATGACCGACCTCATCAGCCTAGTGTCAGGGTTACTACAGGGTTCTTCTATCGGGTTGATGAGGTTGGTAATCCACCTCACAACCCTGGTGTCATGGTTATTACTGTGCCGCCAAAGGCCCCTGACATGGCTATTGTAATGACTACGTACTAACATCAGTAAGTAGTAAACGGGACCAACGGCTTAACGTGCCTTCCGTACCGCGGATCATCTTATTTTCGGACAATCGGGTGATCAGCCTGCAATGTTCTAACTAAACTAGATCATAAAGTAATTTTTGTCGGGTCACCAGGATTCGAACCCGGGACCTCCGGATCGTGAGCCCAACGCTCAACTACTCTACTACGGAGGTTAATGCGAAATACGAAGGGCGGCAACAGCTTGCCTCGCAACGTCCTGAATTTGTCCGACTTAAGATGATGTGTTATGCGACAAAACGTACCTAATTAATTGAAGCCTTGCAATCTCTGATCGATCACAATGTTAACCCTTCGTTTATCAAAAACTTCGTATACAACTCTTCGTAACAGTAACAAGCCATATAAATGTCAGAATAAGTACAGTTAAATCTTTATCATATCCAAATTCAAAAATATCTTTATTCAATAGGTAACGTAGTTACACTTTGAATCGTAATTTTTTACATAACGAACGTTTCATCCGCCTAAAACGACTGCAGATTCTCTCAACCTGTATAGCCGGGGAAAAAAAGCTGCAAGAAAAACCTCCATTCTAGTTATTATAACATATTATATAACATACACCACGACTATATTTCATTAATGGGGTAGGCAGACTTGTGTGCAACTACATGCATCGCAAGATGTAATTAAATATACACGCTTAAATGATGTATCAATAACAGAAACGACGATCCGTGCTTCGGAAGGCACGTTAAGCTGTTAGTAGTCGTTATATGAGTAATAACTCAATAATAACCCTGACACCAGGGTTGATGGGGTTGGTAATCCACCTCACAACCCACACGATAGAAGAAGAATAACAGAAATATAAAAAAAACGCTGTCAAAACGGTAATAGCAACTTTCCAAAACCATTCATTTACAAATTCAAGTCGCATCCATAAGTTGCTAACGTCGCCCGTATTTGGGCCACCTGTCGGCACGCCACAAAGTCTGTTTTGCATAGAGTAAGAACATCGTGGATGCGTCGGGCCCATTGCCATGCAAATCACGCATCCGACCAGATAGTTGGTTTTAGGTTTATAGCAAAGACAAGAGAATTTATAAGCATTAAAGATGGAGTTATATGTCTTGACTTATGTTTGTTGAAGCTGAATAGATCGTGTGGAGAAATAATATCTTAATACTTGACGTTTAGGAATTTAAGTCTTGTCTACTGGGTGGTCTAATGCCTTCTGATTATTATTGACCCTTTGTCATTGAACGAATATTTCCTTTTGATCGGTAATAATAATTATTGAAAGATGGTCACGCAATTCATAGATACATTATAATATAACATCAATAGATGTTTGGTAATGGTTTATTTTTAGATTGATTTGGTACGTAATATAGGTCAGCTGGAAGAAATCTCTTGTTAGACATAAGTTTACTTGTAAACTAAATCAATATAGAAGTAATTTTATAACATAAGTCATCACCATCACTAATTTAAGAGCCACGCTCTTGTCGGTGAAGCATTCTCCATGCTATTTTTTATGGAAAAATAGGGCAGTGGTTTCCCTCTTGCCTTCCGCCCCGCAGTACTCTGTCTGACGCGAGTGGGATGGCGCCCCGAGTAGTCTATTTCAAAGTCGTACTAGGACCCTTCGCTTCCGCCTCTGAATAATACTGACAGCTACTGCTGCCCTCTGTCAAGTTCCTGGTTACAGTCCCTGTGACTTGCCCCTTCCGCCCTGCATTACCGTGCCGATTGCTCCCATTTCTGTCTCTGCAAATGTTGAGGTGTTCACCCGAATCCCTGGGCAAGGCTTCTACGTAACGTTGAGTACACAACTACTCAATAGTAATAGATAACTAAGAAAAATAATCTCAAATAAAGCCAAGTAAGTACCTCAAGGCAACATACTGAGTCCACTTTTATTCTTAATAGATGAACACCTCTACCGAGGTGATATCTCACTGAATTGCTTCCTTATCGCTAGCATGCGCAAGCGCACCTTTGTTCACATTCCCGTGGAGCAACACTTCGTATCTGGTAAACACAATCTGATAATAGCGAGCCTGTTACTAAACATTATACAGCCTTATCTAAGTTAAATGCAACAGGTATCAAATTCTATTCTTGAAAGATGTTCTTGAGTGTCGATGTTTGATGCGTAGTGTCCGCGCAGTTAAGTCAAATTATTTTTCATTAAAAGGTTGTTGATCAAATCAAAATATAAAAAAATAGTATTCTATTAAGTATAGTTTTACAATAGCGATGTGCTGTGAAAACAAATTCGCAATTACCCCTTTACATTCCACTAATTATGGCAAAAATTCCGTTATTAGTCGAATGATTTTAACCTACAACAATCACTTCAAAGATATCGACTTATTTTCTATCAGTTACTTGATAAGTTTATAAAAATTGTTAGCTGTGTTTACCTTTAATTGGTTACGCATTTAGAATAATACCTATGTTTGTTGAATAAGCGTAGTAATAATGTTGTAACTATTGGTAAACCTAATAAACTAAAAAAAAGTAATCAGTTAAAAATGGAATAGTTACAGCCATTCGAAATCAGGGACCTAGAAAGAAATGGCAATAGGGACGCGTGACGTCACGCGTTATACATACAACAGTATCTAATAGAATCGTCTCTTATGTGAAACAATTTTTGCTCAATGTTGTTAAAAATATTTTTGACGTGGTTTTTGTAGATTTGCCGCACATGGCATCAACTACTTGGCCAGACAATTGAGGAGCGATGAGGGCTCTCACCTGGTATAAAATTTACGACAACAGGCAACAGGGGTGAGGGCCTAGTGCGCAAGCCAAGGCTCAGGGCGTCATAGGAGAGGATTAATTAGAATAGTGGACCGGTAGAGTTAAGCGCTGAATAAGGGAAATCGTCGTCTACGCCGGCAGGGTCGGTATCTGGGTCTTGAAGAGTACAAAAACAAGCAATCTCCAAAACCGAAGAAATACCTTATAAGGTGTATACAAATAATTTGCTACCCAGAAAACACTTACAGTCACCTGAACCGAGTCATCGACTTGATTGGGAGGATTCACCTCGTGATTCATCTGTATGAAGAATAATGACGCGTGGACTGTCTGCTAACTCGACACAATTAGCACGACCAATTGCATTGATATACTTACTTATGGATCTTGCAGCAGACAGTTTTTAGTTTGTCTTTTGTAAGGCCTCAGCAATAACCCTGTCAGGGTTAATGAGGTTGATAATCCACCTCACACGATAGACGAAGAAGATTATATACATCTGAGTCATCAATAAGCACGCAACAAATTCAACAACTGATAAGACAATATACAATATTATTTATTTTCCTGTATTAATAAACAGTTTCATTGTAAATGATAATAATTGATTACATTACGAAGAACTGGATTACTAACGCTTACTCAGCTAAGGTAAATGTGAAATTAATAGCATACAATACGCATTGACATAAGAATAATTGATGTTGGTCTGTTGTACTAGATGGGAGTTCCCATTGTTAAGAACAATACCATGTGATGAGGTTCAATGTTGGTCAATGTTGGGCCAATTTTGGGCTAAGTTGGCCCAAGTCTAGAAAACATAGAAGAAAAATTTGATGTGATAAGTCTTTTTTACCGGTGAGTAAGATAAGGCGACGCATGACGCTATTATGAATGTGTTTAATAGGTACAGTTTTAATATCAAAATCAAATCAAATATACTTTATTGCACACCAATAAAACATACAAACATTTAGCAACAGTACAAATGGGCGGCCTTATTGCTCTGAAGCAATTTCTTCCAGGCAAAAAAACGGGATGTGCAACAACAACAAAAAACAAATCCAGAACCAGAAAATCACGACTAAGGGGTACCTACCTACTTAATAGACGTTAACTAGAGGGAGAAAATAGAATAAGTAAAAACGAGTTCAATGAAACCATTAAAAAAGCTATTTATAAATAATAAATACTTGACATACTTACATAGACAGCCTATTTACCCCTCAATTAACCGGACAAATAATAATTAAAAAAAAATTAAGACAAACTCCTATTCTGCGCATATCCTCACAGCTACATGCATATCAGCCATTAAAATAAAGAAATATGAATAAATTTGACTTAACTAACTTAGACTTAAACAGTATCGGCCAACAAACACACAAGAGCACAAAGTTGGCCCAACGATTGGCCCAACAAGCGTATATCTCAAGTCATCGCCTGCGTTGCCCCCGACCTCTCTGATGTAAGGAATGGCTTGATTGACTTCGGTTGTAGAGCATTCTTAGTAATGTTGTGAAATGCATGTGATCGTATTTTGTTTTGTGTTTGATGGCCTTTGGGGGCCCGCCGCTTAATGTAATGTTCGTTTTTCGCCTTTGAGTTTTTACATTAAATTCATCTTTTTTGGGATTATGTCTACGTTTTTACAATAAAATACAAACAGTATTTTGAATTTATCAGAAAATTAATTTAAAGCTTGTGTGAAGTTTATGTAAAAAAGCTTATTATAAGATTGAAGATTACCTAAATGATACTAATGCGTGGTATTAAATGTGTTTCTCTAGTTATTAAATAACTTGTAATGCCTACATTGATTTAAAAGATGTGTTGCTGTTGCAGTTTCTTGTCATTTCTTTTCCTCAGTCATAACACCTTGCGAAATGACGTAGATTCAAAAATGTTAAATTGACCTTTAACAAGATTATCTATGATAATTACTACGATTCTACCCGACTGCGGTGAAGCAAAAAGGAGAGTTATTGAAGATGTGGAATTAGTTATATTTCCATATATATTTTGGCGTAGGCGCAGATGTAAGGTGCATCAAATCAGTTACTTTTTACTAAACGTCAAAACACGAAACTATGGAATTTGTATGAAAAAGCACACTGTGACGTCATAGAAAAAGTGACAAAATGTCGCACTTATTATTACATTTTTGTTAATTAAAATTCATAAATAAATTATATAGAAAAAAAAGAAAACGTTTTTGTCACCTTTCTTTGTCTTTATTTGGTACCTAATCAGAATTTTATAATTTATCTCTGACCTAGAACACTACCCAATTGGCATAATTATTTAAAAAAAAAAACGTAAATAAAAGTGAAAAATTTGTCAGCGCCTTTGACGCGGAAGAATTTCGATTCGCTGGCATCTTTACAAAAAAAAATTCTTCTCTTCAAGTTACTACTTACTACTATACCTAGTCATAATTACATCTACTCTAAGTCGATAATCCGACCCACAGAGTTACTTGTGGCTCCTCAATTTGGCACGGCGAGGTCACAGGCGAGTCGTATGCCCTATTAGACACGCATTCTTAATTCCACAGATGGTCACGGACCCAACTTTGATCATATTGGTATACCATATACCTTACTCTGTAATGTATTCCTGTGCATGTTTCTTTTAATTTTTTTCTTTAGATACTTGCATAATGAATGATTTATTAGATTGAATAAGAATGTTGGAAAGGCCGGCAGAGAATACCTAGAAAGACACTGACCAAATTGGCGATGTCTTTAAAAAGGTTTAGTACGATCTACTCTGAACCGGCGTGCGTGTATGAAACGATTGATGAATGTGGAGGAAGCAAGAGAAGTGTGTCAGGATCGAAGCAAATGGAATTCCATAGAGGTGCGGAATAGGTGTGCGTTTACGTATCTATGATTTGTTTTTATTTCCCTAGTTCTACTTGCATGCATCAAATATTCGTATATTGATTGACCATGTACGATCTACTTTAAACCGATTCGCGTCGTCGAGCTCCGCCGGGATTCGAACCTGGGACCTGAGCCCGGGACTGGACCACGGATGCCGGCCCACCCATATTTACGTACAGGCCCTACGCGTAGGTTCCATGTTACTTATATCTTGAATTCATTTATTTTCTATAATTATTGATTATTTAATTATATTTTAAATAGGTAATCATTTAGCCGAGCAATGAGAGAATAGATAATTATTACGTTAAATCTGTACAGCGCCATCTATAGTTTTTTGGGGGAACGTAGCCGGGAAAGTCCCTAATTGTTAATACTTATATTCATATAATCTAACCACGCAATAAGAACACCACTACGCCGCCAACATGTTTATCTTACACACGAAAAGTATGCTGACCAACAGCATGAAATAGAGTCAAAAAATATAAAAAGTCACAATCATGAACCAAATGCAGCCAAGGAAAAAGTAAGTTTCGGAAATGTTCAAAGTTGTGCCAAAACTTTTCTTATTCGGAGTAAAGTTGTTATGCTTATAATAATTATGCTTATATATCATTATTGTCATTAATTATTATGCTTATAGTAGTTATGAGTTTCAAAATTATGCTTAAAAAGTTATGACAAATTAATACTATGCGTAACTAATAATAGGACAAGTAACATTATGCCATGGTAAATTATTACATAAAAATTTATGCGTAAAAATAGAGAACCTAAAATCTACCCTAACAACATTATCAGGCGAGCCGTAAACATAGCTTAAACATTGCCTTATCTCGCTGCCCGTAGCTTGAGGGCACAACCCGGTTCCGGCAATTTGCAGGCCCTTATGTCCCTTCGCGGGACTCAGTGTTGCCATCGATGAATTTAATTTTTGACGTAAGGAAAACATTTCAATAATTCCTCTAATCATCATCAACACTATTAAACTTTCACAAGTGATAAAAACGTACTATTTAATTATAAAATAATTGTAAGTACTGGAATAAAAAAGAAAATATCATATATTCACACATATTTTGGTAAATTAATCAAGCTTGTATTATTTTTTGCTCACATTAATGTCTTATTCGAAGATTTCGATCTCGATATTACTGCCGTTTGAATTTTACATTCCAATACTTACATGATGAATATTTAGTTTGACATCGTAATTTGGAAAAAAAAAACAATAAAAAATCCGCCTAAAATCCGTAAAACCATTGAAAATCCGCCAGCTCTAGCGACAAATTGGCTGAAATGGCAACACTGGCGGCACTTTGCGGCACTATGCGGCTCGTCGCGGCACTTTCCGGGATTCGTCACGGGCTGCCTTGTACGGTCACTCGGAAATGCCTTTATTACTTACGATTTTATATAGGGACACGCATGGCGAAGGGGACGTGGTGTTGTTGTGTTTGTAACGTTAGTATGTACTGGGCGAGTACGGTCACGAGCATTAATATGTATACACTTGGGTACCATGTCGCATTAACTTTTTTGACAAATTGAACTGTAAGTCGCACTAAATGTCAAATATGTTAGTGCGACAGAGTCCTAAAGTGGGTATATTATATTGCTCATGACTGTACATAATATATGCCCACGACTATATCCAAATTGGAGTAGTCAGAGGTACAAAAAAAGAGCAAAAGTGCAGTCACTGAGCCCAGCGAATCATTTGTAAAAAGTGGTGAAATTATGAACCATTAGTTGTCATAATTATAAAATGTATGTTTTTGTAGTTGAAATCAGAAATCAGAATCAGAAATAAGAATCATTTATTCAACGTAATTATCATGGATAAACTTGTTGAAGGTCTATGTAACATTTTTGAATTTACGTCATTTCGCAAGGCGTTATGGCTGAGGAGAAGAAATGACAAGAAACTGCAACAGCAACACATCTTTTAAAAACCAATGAGGATATACATTACAAGTTATTTAATAACTAGAGGAACACACTCAATACCAGACATTTTTATCATTTAGGTAGTCATTAATATTATAATAAGCTTTTTTACATAAAGTAAGCTTCACATGAGCTTTGTTTTTGTGATATATCCCCACCGGGATTCGAACCCGGAGCCTCCGGATCGTGAGCCCAACGCTCAACCACTGGACCGCAGCGGCTGTTACTACTTTCTAATGTAAGTATATAAATGTAAGTATATGTAGTCGTTACATGAACCATGTGAGGGGTCTTTGGCGGCCCAATAATAACCCCGACACCAGGGTTGATGGGGTTGGTAATCCACCTCACAACCCACACGATAACAAGACGAAGTGGTTTAGACGCCGATCCGGGATTATGATATATGTTTACAATGTAAGTTAGGCAACATAACATAACATACATAAACAGCCTATATACGTCCCACTGCTGGGCACAGGCCTCTCCTCAATCAACCGGAGGGGGTATTGAGCATACTCCACCACGCTGCTCCAATGCGGCTTTTTACGGCTAATAGGCGGGACCAAAGGCTTAACGTGCCCTCCGAAGCACGAAATCTTACTTTTTTCGGACAATCAGGTGATTCAAGCCTGAAAAGTCCTTACCAAACAAAGGACAGTCTTTAAAAGCGATTTCGACAATGTCCCCATCGGGAATCGAACCCGGACCTCCAGATCGTGAGCCCAACTCTAACCACTAGGCCACGGAGGCTGTTAGGCAAATTAAACTTAAAAATATATCAGCAACATCTGCATATATAAGATTTGGTTGAGCTTTTAAATGTCCTAGAAATCGAGGAAGTACGTTTTTTATTGCACAAGGCAACTAGTTTAGATAAAAACTTGGATATTAAAGAGAAAATCATAATTTTATTATGCTCCCCGTAGAGTTAAGTCCTTAATTGCAGTTAATTAGGAGATTGCCTTTGGAAACTGGCTAAGAAAGTAAGAACTGTTATTAGAAAATTATATGTCGAAAGACTCATTACGTTCGTATGCAAATTATTCTTCTTCTATCATGTGGGTTGTGAGGAATACCAACCTTATCAACCCTGGTATCAGGGTTATTAGTGAGCCGCCAAAGGCCCCTGACATGGCTCATGTAACGACTATACGTACATACTTACATCAGTAAGTAGTAACCGGGACCAACGGCTTAACGTGCCTTCTGAAGCACGGATCATCTTACTTTCGGACAATCAGGTGATCAGCCTGTAATGTCATAACCAAACTAGGGATCACAAAGTGATTTTTGTGATATGTCCCCACCAGGATTCGAACCCGGGGCCTCCGGATCGTGAGTCCAACCACAGCCGTGGACAGGTGATTCGATCAGAAGTCAGTGTCCGTTTCATAAATGATGCGGGTTGGCAAAATTAGGGTTCGTCGGCAGGTGTGAGTCATGATGGCCGAGTGCCAAGCACCTGGTTGTTTTTAGGTTTTTTTTTATGTTGTTACGAAACCCTGGCGTCATCTGGAGGTTGATGAGTTGTTGCTCGAGGGTTCTGTGTTGACGTGGCGCTAAAATTTTTGCATAAATTAGGTAAGCATCTCGTAATTATGTAGGTCCAAAAATATTGTACATTCGAAAATCTGTACATTCGTTAATGTTTTATTTTATAATGGCGTGCGTGTATGAAGAGATTGATGAATGTGGAGGAAGCAAGAGAAGTGTGTCAGGATCGAAGCAAATGGAATTCTATAGTCTCTGCTTACCCCGGTGGGAAATAGGCGTGAGTTTATGTATGTATGTCTTATGATGGTTGGTTGAAAGGAATTATATTGTTAATATTATACCTTGTTTAATTATTTTTATTTTTTGCTATGCATACATACATACATAAACTCACGCCCGTAATCCCAAATGGGGTGGGCAGAGCCACAAGTAATCAAAGACAACTTGCAGCCACTGTTGATACGAAGTCCTAAGATGGATATGATGAACCTTATGGTGATAAGGGATCAGCCTATCGCCCATAACATTAGTCCATCATGTTAGAGGACGCAATCCCTCTGTCGGTTTTTACGACATGCCCGGGAAGACAAGCAGCTGAACGTGTTCTATGTTTTTTTATTTGCTCCCAGAACAGCATAGAAGTTATTTTTTGCTATGGATTATTAAAATAGTAACAGACAGGCAGTCTCTTCTTTAAAAACCGGACCTGTCATATCTTTAGGCTAGGTTAACGGATCCTGTGAAAAACGGGCTAGAGCTGGGGAGATGATGATTATTAAAATCATGGGAAATGGGTTCACTCGGAATTACTTAGCTTGCACGAATTACGAGAGATTTTATCATATTTTTCTATGACGTCACAGTGTGCTTTTTCATAGAAATTCCGTAGTACTTTCGTGTTTTGACGTTTAGTAAAAAGTAACTGATTTGACTAGTTGGAAATTAGCATATTATTGGGGTAGTCAGAGGTGCATACTCTCGTGTGGGGACCCCTAGGGACACAGGCGTAATGTTTGGTTATTAATATGTTATGTTATTTTATTATTGAAAATGTTCTTGATGCAATAAAAAAATGTTTTTTTTTCTTTTTTTCCGTATCTCATGTCTTTAGCTACAACAATGTTGGCATAACGTCATTCGCCATATCGTGAAAACCATAGACTAAAGAGTTTTTTCGCGCGTGAAAACCACTTATGCGCCTTTTAGAAAAATGACATTTGCATTCAACAAAACCCTATCTCTTAGTTGGTTCACGACATTCCTGTACTAACTATACTTAACTAAATAAAAACAAGACTCGTATACGTCTATGTATGTATCACGATATTCAAAACGCATGACTGTTGGTATCGAAATGACATGAAAGCGAGCGGACGTGCGCAGGAGTGGACGGCGTTATTTCTAGCGACGGAAGGGGGGATATTTCTGGC
Organism: Pectinophora gossypiella; assembly: GCF_024362695.1. Lineage (NCBI taxonomy): Eukaryota > Metazoa > Arthropoda > Insecta > Lepidoptera > Gelechiidae > Pectinophora > Pectinophora gossypiella. The sequence goes on from NC_065409.1 coordinate 16,083,279, forward strand.
GACACCTCAGGTGGTGTTAGCAGAGGTGGAGCTTTGAACTCCACTGATGACGGATTTGTTAATCTTGATCGTTTAGAGTCAAACTTTGTGTTTTTATTGTGATATTAATTCCGAGTATCATTTAGAGAATGATTTGGAGTAGCAAATGAATATTATAACAACATATGCTCACGACTCACGACGATATCCCAATTAGGGTAGTCAGAGATACATAGCAAGATGGACTAAGTACTCGTACCCACACCTCACCGAGCTTTCTGTTAGACGTGATAGGTGATGAGTCGTATCACCGTCTATAAAGGTCGAGCCAACTGTGCAACAAGGAATTGGACAAGGAACTTTGTGCCAAACAGACGTTCGACGTGGTTTCTCAAGTTTCCCGATTTCACACTCGTGACCCAAAATATGAAGTGGGTTGCCGACGGACCGTGACCTAGAAACCAGACAGATTCAGAAACCAGATGTATACTCATTCACCATACAGGGTGTTAGTGATATCGTAACGAAAAAGTTTGAGGGTGTTTCAGACCATGATTCTGAGTTGATATCAATCAATTTTCTGTCGCAAAAGTAATCATTATCAACTTAAGAGCCACGCTCTTGTCGGTGCAGCATTTTCCATTCCAGTCTATCAAAGGCCAATTCCTTGACTTCCCTATAAGACACGACGTTAACCTTTTCTTTAATCTGTTCCATGTAAGCTCTTCTAAAAAAAAAGCTGAAGGGGCAAAAGTATGGAACTGAAAAAAATCAAAAATATTCACGACTTTTCCGACAGGAAATCATAGTCATGGTTTGAACCGTCCCCCTCAAAGTTTTCGTTACGATGACACTAACACCCTGTGTAGTTTGGCTATCGATAGTTGACCTTGAAAATCATCTATACTATTGTTAGGACTAAGAATCGATAGTATGAATAACTCATTTATATCAATACTGATGCTGATTTGAGTACACACCATCTAAGTTTATTTTATTAAGTTTTACCTGTATTTTTTTATCCGCCAAAAAGGAAAAGGACGGATAATCGACAGGATCACACGCCAAATTTATACAAAAATTAAAAAAATATTAACTCAGAATCATGGTCTGAATCGTCCTCCCAGTTTACGATGTCACTAACACCTTTTATTTACTATTAGTAACTAACCTCACTAGGTTAGGTTAGTCAAACTTTGAATAGTTCGGCAGCGCTAATAGCCAATCGATGCCATGCTAGTATGCCTACCTACCCCGATAAGAAGTACAGGCGTGAAGCGTGTCTGTATAACTCCGTTACTAAGCCGGTTCGTAGACGTAACATCTAATCGTATTGTAAACAGTCGCCTGAGTCAGTGATACGCGTATAGAACCCATTGGCGCGGCCGGGGTTGAACCCTGGTCTATTTGCATCGCTGGCGAGCCGCCAGCCGCGATTGTTTGACCCGTTTCTATTGGCCGTACGCTTGCGACGCCGATGACGGCTTCACGATTGCTATTTATTAATGTGGCTGTTGATTTGTTTGTATTTTCTTCTCTTCTTATCGTGTGGGCTGTGAGGTGGAATACCAACCTCATCAACCCTGGTGTCAGGGTTACTATTGAGCCGCCAAAGGCAACATGGCTCACATAACAACTACTTACTTACATCAGTAAGTAGTAACAGAGACCAACAGCTTAACGTGCCTTCCGAAGCACGGATCATCTTACTTTCGGACAATCTGGCGATCAGCCAAATGGGACATGGGACTTAAACATAGCTAGCTACAAACCTCTCTTTGCCTACCCTAGCTACAAAACACATCTGCCGAGGAGTGAGTGTATGCGTACTATACAGATCTGCCTACCTCTTTGCGGATACTGGCGTGATGCTAAGTTATTTCTAGTATCAAATTTGACCTTTGAGAAGATTTTATCTCTATTCGTGGTAAAGTTTTTTTGATATCCAAAGTTCCAAACGATGACTTAAACAAACTTAAATTCCTTCGCGTTCCTTGATTGAAGCAATCGGTCGAGAATGGATACAAAAAACGATATAGATCTATAGATCTTTGTAGGATGGAATTTATTTTTCATGCTTCATTACATTTGTTGATAAATAACATCTTATCAGACAAGTGGAATGTTTTACATTGTGGTAGAATATTTTTTTATTATAATATAGAGCTGTTCTCCTTCAAATAAAATTCATTACATCAGGGTCATAATTTTATACCTAAATACTAAGAGCCGTCTTACTAGAACACCAAAGTCGGGCCACTAATAAAGTATGCAGTTGTAGACAGGGGACATCACCAGCGGGGTTAAAAATGCCACGTACATACATAAACATATGCTTTTTTCCCATCGGGGGAAGCAGAGACTATGGAATTCCTTCACATTCATCAATCGTTTCATACACGCACGCCGGTTCAGAGTCACACGAACCTTTTCTAAGAACATCTCCAGTTTGGTCATTTAACATCCTTCTAGATCAAAAAAGCCACATTTGAATTGCTATTTGTGTTACTTACTTACTTTTATATGCGCAAATGACAAATTCCAATATAGCATTTTAGATTAATTGCTTCCGTATGACCCCCACTAAGTTGCTATCTCGTTGGTGACGCAAAATGGAGCCAATCGTTTTAGTGAAAATTGTGTGCGTCAAGCTAGCGGCCTCAAAAAAAAAATGGGCACGAAAAAATAATTTGACCATACCAAAAAATAGTACTCTTATTGAAAAAAATAGTACCTGTTGTAAAAAAATTAGTACCATCACGGTTCTGGATTTATAGCCATGTTTTATTGCACTTGCTAGCTTGACGGTGAGCGAAATTTGGCGAGAGTTAACGACAAGGTCTTTCGCTTTGATTTAAACGCCAAAAAATAGTACCGAAATAGTACTCACCCCCTGCAAAATACCGAAAGTAGTACTTCAACGGTTCCAAAGTTATAAAGGCAGTTCTTTGATCCCGCTAGCTTGACGTTTTGAAAATACCTATTATCTGGGGAACGCTTGCATACTTTAGTATGTAACTAATGTCAATAAACTCGTATGAAATAGTACTCCCTACCATCATAATTTTGATCCGATTCTCTTTGTAGAAATTTTAAAAAATCATCATAACCTATGCCATACATTTGTTGTTGATACAGTCACGTAGACAATTACATAACCTCACAATTTATTCGTAAGTATTGCCATTTTGGAGGTCTACCCTACCATTTCTTTGCACTTCAGTGCTGCTATTACAAAAAATTCCTATTGCATACACCCATATGCACAAATTTTAATAGAAAATGGCTGCATGGGTCTAGTTCTTATCGAAAACAATCTGTGATTTTAATACATCATAATACATTTTTAATCTGCTGTTTTATTTTATAATTTATACCTTCATGTTGAATTTGTTACGGATCGAAGTGTTTGTTAATAAACAATTTGCAGTATTTGTAGAATAACTCAAAGAGTTTCAACAATGATATTACTTTCATCTAACAACCCTGGCACTTCACCAATTTTTACCCAAAAATGGGGAAAAATACTGAAATCTGACAACATTCTTGACCATGTGTAATAATTTTGTTCGCGACTGTACTCGTCTTGATAAATGTATGACATAGGTTATAATGACTTTTTGACATATTTCTACAAAGAGAATCAGGTCCAAATTATGATGGTAGGGAGTACTATTTCATACGAGTTTATTGACATTAGTTACAAACTGAAGTATGCAAGCATTCCCCAGATAATAGGTATTTTCAAAACGTCAAGCTAGCGGGATCAAAGAACTGCCTTTATAACTTTGGAACCGTTGAAGTACTACTTTCGGTATTTTGCAGGGGGTGAGTACTATTTCGATACTATTTTTTGGCGTTTAAATCAAAGCGAAAGACCTTGTTGTTAACTCTCGCCAAATTTCGCTCACCGTCAAGCTAGCAAGTGCAATAAAACATGGCTATAAATCCAGAACCGTGATGGTACTAATTTTTTTACAACAGGTACTATTTTTTTCAATAAGAGTACTATTTTTTGGTATGGTCAAATTATTTTTTCGTGCCCATTTTTTTTTTGAGGCCGCTAGCTTGACGCACACTGAAAATTGCACTTATATCGGCTCAATGATAACCCTGACACCAGGGTTGATGAGGCTGGTATTCCACCTCATAACCCACACAATAAGAAGATCGGCCATACTGCGTTTATAGCGGCCGTTACTTATTTATTTTTCTTTTTATATTTTAACATAATCTTTTTGTCTTCAGGATCCTGGTGGGTGCTCCGGAAGATGAGCCGTACCCCATCAACGGGGTCACCCGTCCCGGCGCGGTATACCGCTGTCAGCCGGGGTACAGAGGCTACCCAGCTGAAGACAGACTGCTGGAACTCTGTGACGTCATGCAGTTTGACAAGACACGGGGTAAGTCCACCATTTTATGCATGATAGGCAAACTCTCTCTCTCTCTCCTTGGCATTTATTATTCCCATCTGATGGTGGAGTCTGCCTTCTTTGTCGTTCGTCATTATGGTAGTTTATCATTTAAGCAATAATTGATAAAATTATAGATATCCAATTTTTTTTTTAATACAATATAAATAATAATACAATTACTAAATCTTATGTAAACACGGAATTACATAAATAGTTAACAAAAATAATGCTATTTACTGCATTCGTCAAAAAGCCCGCCCCTGACTAATCCGGGCGCGAAGGTGCCCATTACACTAGCCGCATTTCTTCGCTGTACAGCAATGGACAACCTTTGCGCCAAGAACAATCCGGCACGGGGGTCATCTCCACTCTCTCTTAAACGACGTCCGATTTCCGCTATAAATCCATCCATCCATCAGATATCCAATAGGTTTTTTTATTAAGATAATTTTTAAATATTTTTTTTTTACAAAATAAGAATGCGTATTTTATCTGTGTATTACCCGAAACACGGGCGGCCATGATTGAGCTTCGTGTGACGTCACATTTCACAAAATAATCAAAAAATCTGTCCGGTTTCAAGTCATTTGAGGGCTTTTTGGCGGGAAACGGGAACGGGACAGTTGCTTTCTTCATTGAATAATCTAAATAATTAATACGAATTGGTGTTTTGTGGTTAATGATCGCATTAAGTTAGTCGGAAGACATTCGCGAGTGTTATTATATAGAAGTATTCAATAAACAAAGTGTATCTGCCTATTTTCGCTTCGTGCCAGGAAGCCGCTTCATAACTCGAAAGTTTATGCGAACTTTGAGTTAATTCGTTTGGGGTTCGGAGTAGGAGTCTACTCCGAGGGTGGGGTCTTAGGTTTCATCATCATCATCTTTCATCATTTCATCAATCATCAAGAAAAAAAATACGTAAGACATGGCTGTATGGGCATAGTTCCCTTTGCCTTACCCTTCGGGGAAAACAAAACAAAAAACAATCAAGTCATTTGAAGTGACGCGTAGTTTGACACGTTCTTTACGTCACTGGAAAAAATATCATATGGCTAACCGTTTTCGCGGTTGCGATTACAATGTTAGGTTTTCTATTACAATTGCTTTGTATGTGCACGAGATTGAGAAACCTTTCAAATTCCTTGCCATAAACAGATCGTCCCACAGTTTGTCCTGAGGTCTTGAACTTAAAATCGTGTCATTGCATGTAGTAGCAATACAATATACAGTGTAAGATATTCTGAAGATATGGCCGTGAATAACTTTACTTTTATTGGAGTTGTGGCAAATAAATATCGAAGGACGTAATCCCGACGACCCGATTACTCTAGCCATAGAAGCGGCCAATCGGTTCGCGACACCAAACACTTCAGAACCCCGATACCGACCCCGCCGGCGTGGACGACGATTTCCCTCATTCAGCGCTTATCGCTATCGACCGGTCGATTAATTCTTTCTAATATTCTTCCTCTCAGACGACGAGACGCCCTGAGCCGAAGTTTCGTCCTAAATATTGTACCGGGTGAGGTGAGAGCCCTCAGCGCTCCCCATTTGTCTGGTCAAGTAGTTAATGCCATCTGCGGCAAATCTACAATAAGTCAGGTTAAAAAAAAAATGCTAATAAATATGGCGGGAGACAAGCCAGCAGGCTCATTAATTCACTGCTTGATGCATTATGTTGGTCTCAGGAAGGCCAGTGTTATGCGCCTACGCAAGTTACTTGCAAGATATTTTGATGCAGTTGCGCTACTTAGCTGTTCTTAATGTTTGTGACGTAATATAGGAAAATAATGGGTCGACGTGCACCGCACCTACGGACTGAATCTCCTAATTCTGTTCAAAGTTAAACCGCTTATTATTTTTTCTATTGAGGAGTTAACCAGATTGAAAACGATTATGACCATCCACAGTAACAGTGATTAAAATACATTAAGTACATTTTCCTAGAAGGACGTATATTGACCAAATTGGAGATGTCCTTAGAAAAGGTTCAGTACGATCTACTCTGAACCGGCGTACGTGTGTGAAACGATTGATGAATATGACGGAAGCAAGATATGTCAGGATCGAAGCTAATGGAATTCCATAGTCTCTACTTACCCCGGTGGGAAAGTTTATGTATGTATATATGTAAGTACGTTTTGTCATAATCATTTGTGACTTAGCTAAATCCTCAGTGCTATTAACAATCAAGTATTAATTGAATACAAATACCATTTTTATTAAGTTTTAATATAACATAAACTGCCTATATACGTCCCACTGCTGGGCACAGGCCTCCCCTCAATCAACCGGAGTGGGTATGGAGCATACTCCACCACGCTGCTCCACTGCGGGTTGGTGGAGGTGTTTTTACGGCTAATAGCCGGGACCAAAGGCTTAACGTGCCTTCCGAAGCACGGAATCATCTTACTTTTTCGGACAATCAGGTGATTCAAGCCTGAAAAGCCCTTACCAAACAAAGGACAGTCTCACAAAGTGATTTCGACAATGGGGACATTGGCTTCGGAAGGCACGTTAAGCCGTTGGTCCCGGCTATTAGCCGTAAAAACACCTCCACCAACCCGCAGTGGAGCAGCGTGGTGGAGTATGCTCCATCGGGAATCGAACCCGGACCTCCAGATCTTGAGCCTAAAGCTCTAACCACTAGACCACGGAGGCTGTTAGTTTTAATATAATCCACATTAATTTTGATAGGATTGTTTATTTATAAATCCAGTACTAGGCCAGACTAAATAACATCGCGGAACAAAGTACTCCAATAATGCAGTATCCTGCTATATCATAATTGAATATCGCCTATGGCCAAAAACTATGTCCGAGTGGGGGTGAGGCAAACCTAGACCAGACGCTGGTCTTCTTCTTCTATGAATGTGAATTACCAACCCCATCAACCCTGGTGTCAGGGTTATTACTGAGCCGCCATAGGCCCCTGACATGACTCATGTAACGACTACGTACTTACATCAGTAAGTAATAACCGGGACCAACGGCTTAACGTGCTTTCCGAAGCACGGATCTTTTTACTTTTTGGACAATCAGGTGATCAGCCTGTAATGTCTTAACCAAACGAGGGATCACAAAGTGATTTTTGTGATTTGCCCCCACTGGGAATCGAACCCGGGATCTCCGGATCGTGAGCACAACGCTCAACCAATGGACCACGGAGGCACAGAGACGCTGGTGGGAAAAAGAGAGTTGCTGTTCTATACGTAGTATTTTATTCCTTATTCTATGCTCTGAGTCAGTATATTTATTAGCCAACACTGCAACTTTGGCGTACACTTTCTGACCAATGATAACTATAAAAGTGATTGATTCAACTTATTCTATGCGTCGCTCTGCTCGCGGTGCCGGCTACCGAGCGCCCGCGCATGATATACGTTCTGCGCATTAGGGTTGTCCGTATTTGGAACTAATATTCCAATGTAAGAGCTACGTTCTTGCCGGTGAAGCTCTTTCCAGATTTGTCGATCCTTCTCAAGTTCCTTGACCTGCTTGGATGACGAGCCGTCAGCCTTTTCTTTTATCTGGTCTAAGTAACATCGTCTTGGGCATCCTTAACCCCATGGCAAACCATCCATCTATCTGCCATTAAATTTTCACTGAACCCTGGCCTTTTTTGGTGAACTGCGTCACCCATATACCTTTATGTTTTCCAGCTAAATATTAATGTTAATGTGTGTATATTTTAATGTTGTAGATGTATATGTGTGTCGTAGATTTTACCTAAATAAACTTTATTATTATTATTTATCTTTGCCTCTAATATCACTTGTATAAAAATAATCATTTTATTTTCTTCGGAAAACCAACAGCAAAAGAAGTAATATATTATGTTATAACTATACAATAAGCCAATTATAGGTTTTCGCAAATAACAACTTAATATCTATATGAATAGAAAACAGCAAACTCGCCAAAAAGAAATTCACGCCCCACCTCTTAGAACTCGCTTAGACTATTTAACAAAATAATTATTATATTAAACGTTAAATTCTAATACCTAATTATTATCTCAATTATTAATTCCTGATGTATTTTTTATTTTATTTAATGTTCTATTATTTAAGCTGTTGGTGTACCTTTTTTATAAATAAATAAATATCTCATATGTTGGCACCCCTGAGCGGCGCCGGCGCAGACGGCAGACAGATAGCTGGTGTCCACCGTCAAGTGCAGTCGTGCTGCAGTTTCCAGCCATTGTTACTGCAAATACTGCAGCACAGGACATACTGCACTTATCTGATACTGAGATGAATCGCTTCCTTTGTGAAGCTCTAGTAAGGTCAAAGAATTAAGTAGGTGTTTTACGTTTTGGTTTATTTTATTGGATATTCTATATTATTTTTTACCCGCATTCCCGTTCCGTGGTATGTGACCTAACCTGTATTGGGCTGGTTTACCCTTCGCGAGTTGGAAGGTCAGACAATTAGTCGCTTCTGTAAAAAAATGGACCTGTCAAGTCTGTAGGTTAGGTAAGCGGACTTGCCTTTATTAGTCTCTGCTTACCCCGGTGGGGAATATGCGCGATTTTATATACCTATGTATATTCTTTTTTTAGTTCACTGTTCAATGATAAAAAAATATCCTAATAGTAAATTGATTTTATCTTTTGAGTTCTATTGAGTTCAGTTGAACAAGAGTCTTCAAGGGAGCTTACTTAAAAGATTGCTTTTAACAAATTAATTTATTGCACCCAAAAAGTCGCAACGAATTTTATTAACATCGTTAACCTTAATGTAGTATTTAATCCCGATATCCCGAATACCTTGCTATCCCCATAAAGCCGTAAGAAATACCATGAATCAGCGAGTTGCGCAAGATTCCACGGCGATACCAAACTGGAGGTATTCCACCAATCTGGGAGACAATGGGATGTGCGTAACGGATTACATGTTTTACGCTGCGTTTGCGCATGGCTTTAAATATTTATGAGACTTGCGTGATTTTGTTTTGGACCCGCTGTGGGGCAGCGTGGTGGAGTACGCTCCATAGTATTTTAAGCATAGCACCTAGGTGTTGGTGTGAATCCAATGTAGGAAATGTTGTTCTTCCATCGTCTGGGTTGTGCGGTGAATTACCAACCTCATCAACCCTGGTGTCAGGGTTATTATAGAGCCGCTAAAGACCCCTGACATGGCTATAACAACTACTTACTTACTTAAATCAGTAAGTAGTAATCAGTAAATAATACATCAGTAAGTAGTAACCGGGACCAATGGCTTAACGTGCCTTCCGAAGCAAGGATCATCTTACTTTTTGGACAATCAGGTGATCAGCCTGTAATGTCCAAACTAAACTAGGGATTATAAAGGGATTTTTGTGATGTGTCCCCATCGAGATTCGAACCCGGGACCTCCAGATCGTGAGCTCAACGCTCAGTCACTTACCAACTCATCTCTCATAATTAGTCCGTTTTATCGACTTTGTTAGTACTTACTTACAAGTTTACTATTCTGCTTCAAACTTAAATCTTAAATAGTCTACATTCTATAACATTCTTAAATAGTTTGAAAGTTAATGGCACATACGAATGTGGATTGTGGTGTTAAAGCTAGGCGGTTGCCCCATATAACTATTTTAAGATGCGCCGGCGCACGTGACGGAAACACGCTCGAAATATTCACCTATTTGTTACAAATACTTCATTATATTTAAACATTCATACGCCTCTCTCCCTTCGGGGTAGGCAGAGAACACAGAATTCCACTTACTATGATCCTGACACATCACAGTCTCTTCCTCCACTCTTTTCAAAGACTTCATGCTCGCTGGCTAAGATTACGGTCACGAGCATTAATATGTATACACTTTGGTACCATGTCACATTAACTTGTTTGACAAATTGAACTGTATATCTCACTAAATGTCAAATATGTTAGTGCGACAGAGTCCTAAAGTGGGTACATTATATATTGCTCATGACTGTACTCTTGACCTGGGGCCTGTTTAATAAAACTTACAATTGTAAATTACAACGACAATTTGATGTTCATTACGTAGCTAATATGAAACTGCAAAATATTCGTGATCACACACTCCGCAATGTACATCAAATTGTCATTGTAATTTACAATTGTAAGTTTTATTAAACAGGCCTCTGGCCTTTCTTCAATTCTTCTAACTCTACCAAAACATTATTTATGAAATTCTCCTTCCTAGAAACTGTGAAAGGCATAATTACAATACAAGGAATAAAAATAAAATTGCTATTCAGAATTCTAGAATAAGTAAATCAAATTCATCTTTTTTGGGGTTATGTATGCGTTTTTACAATAAAATACTTACCAGATAATATTTTAATTTGTCAGAAAATAAATTTAAAGCTCATGTAAAGCTTACTTTATGTAAAACAGCTTATTATAAGATTAATGATTACCTAAATGATAAAAATGTCTGGTATTGAATGTGTTTCTCTAGTTATTAAATAACTTATAATGTACCCTCATTAATTTAAAAGATGTGTTGCTGTTGCAGTTTCTTGTCAGTTCTTCTCCTCAGCCATAACGCCTTGCGTAATGAAGTAAATTCAAAAATGTTAGGTATATTGACCTTCAACAAGTTTATGAGTTTATGTATGTATGTATCTTTGACCCATGAAACTACCCAATTATTATTATTGAAATCATCATTACTTTTCGGCGGGAACTACACTCAATCTGCTATTAATAAAATAACGGTTATCGAAACTATAGTTTATAAGTTATTCGCCATTTATCGGCTTTCGACCAATGAATTCCAATCATAATTAATTGGCCCATTTTATGTTAACAACATTTTTATCAACTAGTTCACACTCAGTGATGCGCCGTCCCTGAGAATGTTGCCAAAGTGGGAATGTGCCCATTAAAAAAAATTTTTTTTTTTTGCTCTTTAGGTAATAGTATGGAATTCTATGATATGGCCACGATATGGACACCGGCTGGTTAGTAACGACCTCCGTGGTCCAGTGGTTGACTGGGCTCACGATCCGGAGGTCCCGGGTTCGTTTCCCAGTGGGGCCATATCACAAAAATTACTTTGTGGGCCCTAGTTTGGTAAGGACATTACTGGCTGATCACCAGATTGACCGATAGTTATACGATAAGCCGTTGGTCCCGGTTACTACTTACTGATGTAAGTAAGTAGTCGTTACATGAGCCATGTCAGGGGAATTTGGCGGCTCAATAGTAACCCTGACACCAGGGTTGATGAGATTGGTACTCCAACTCACAACCCACACGATAGAAGAGGAGACTGGCTGGTTTTCTTTTTCAAATTTTTCTTTCTTGTACTTTGATTTTATCTGCTTAAAGGTTGGGTTGGCAGCTCTTAAATAGAGAGAGAGAGAAAGGTTGGGTAATAAAAGTAAGACCATTGTACTGTATTCATGCAAATAAACGATCTATCTTTCTATCATCTATCTTTTTATATAACTTTTGCGTTTTTAACTACTGGGAAAGTTCCCTAAATAGGAACATTACTCGGAACGGTATATCCACACTACTAATCCGTGATCAAAATAATATAAAATGAGAAATTGACCTTGAAACTAAAAAAAAAACACCTCAAAACAAATAGCTTTACAAGTTTGACCTAATTATAGAATTCTTGCATAATTTCTCATTTAGTAATCTTATTCGCTTTCTAAACTTTCTCTAGTTAAATCGATTAACTGAACTTTTAACCCGCGATTATGTTAGTTAGCAGGTAATTAGTAAGTATGTGGTTATGAAACTTGGTCAGACGCGGGCGTGCGTGGGCGCACGTGGGTGAGCTGGTCGGCAGTCGACACTACTCGTATTCGCAACGGGTCGATTCATAAAGATTTTATTGATATTTTTTTATTCCTTCCTATGTAAGTTTGTTTATTATATTATATGAGATTCGAATTGTAGCGTTGACAGCGACTTTTCGAACGGCGACCCGCGCTACGGCGACTCTCTTTACGGCGAGTGGCCTTATTTTCTCTTTACGTCGAGCGAGTTTTGACGTTATTGTACAGTTATGGTAAAAACTGTTTTGCTGTTTTCTTATACTTTTCAGTTCGTTGTTTTTATATAAGTAGTAGTGTTAGACCTATTCTTTTTATTTATGATTTGGTTTAAATAGACAAATACTTACAATTATTTTTCATCTTATTATTTTCCTAAATTACATATAAGTAATATTAAAATAAAGAAAATTGAAATTAAAGATTCCTTCTTATGTAAGTTTGTTTATTATATATGAGATTCTTGTTAAAATGTGTTTTGATATGGTAATTCGACCAATAGGTTACATTACATCTAAATTCGTTTTCATATAACGATTTTTTTAATTAAGATTTATTTTTACTTGAACAGCTGTAAGTTTGTTCATTATATATGAGATTCTTGTTAAAATGTGTTTTGATATCGTCACTGGAAAGGCAAAATTACGTAAGCGCCAAAGGCCATTTTGAGAAAAATCAATTTAAAGTCTTATTTGTTTTTTTTTATCATAACTTTTTATCCATCTATCTAATTTAGATGACATCAACGGAATAGTACGTTATTTTTTCATTTTCACACATTCATACATACATAAACTCACGCCCGTAATCCCTAATGGGGTGGGCAGAGCCACAAGTAATCAAAGACAACTTGCAGCCACTGCAACACTGTTTTTCATTTTCAATTTCTAATAATACATAATTATAACATGGACTGCTATTTTAGGACATTTTGGCGTTTACGTAATTTTACTTTTCCAGTGACGATATGGTAATTCAATTAATCGGTAACATCACATCTGAATTCGTTATCATTAACGTTGTTTTTAATTAAGATTTATTTTTACTTGAACAGCCTCCATGGTCTAGTGGAAAGAGCATTGGACTCACGATCTACATTACAATATATTGTTAAATACATACATACACAAACTCACACATATTTCCCACCGGGGTAAGCAGAGACTATAGAATTCCATTTGCTGCGATCGACACAGACCAAACTGGAGCTTACATTGACCAAATTGGAGATGTCCTTAGAAAAGGTTTAGTACGATCTACTCTGAACTGGCGGGCGTACGGTCATGAGTATTAATATGTATACACTTTGGTACCATGTCACATTAACTTTTTTGACAAATTGAACTATAAGTCTCACTAAATGTCAAATATGTTAGTGCGACAGAGTCCTAAAGTGGGTACATTATATTTCTCATGACTGTATATGAAGCGATTGATGAATATTTTCATTGATTTACTTTAGATATTCAAATTGTTTAGTGACAATATAAACGACTACGCGTGCTAAGTATAAAATATTTACTCATTCTGCTGCTTAGGTAATTGTGGAGGAAGCAAGAGAAGTGTGTCAGGATCGAAGCAAATGGAATTCTAAACGTGTTTCTTGGAATTTCACCGCTAATTAAATCTAACTTTGTTTGATAAAAGTGAACAAGGTAATAAATAAATGTATGTATGTATTTATGTTATCCTAGGTCTACCCCTTCCTCTCTTCCCTTCAATTTTTCCTTCTATAATGTTTGTTATAAATGAATCGTGTCGTATCAGGTGGCCAATAATATTTCCTCTCTCTCATAAATGTTCATTTATGAAACAAATAAAAGAGAAGGTGCAGGTCGTGTCGTATCGGGAGGTGAAGGTTTTGGCGGGAAGAAGAGAGGAATGGCGGTTACTCCACCGACAAGAGCGCAGTTCTTAAATAGAGAGAGAGATGTATTTATGTTTAGAAATAGGTTGTTATTATCTTTTAATTGCTTAATAAAATCGTGCCCAGGGCAAGAGTTCGCTCAGACTAGGAAGAACATTCAATTTCACCAGATAACGGTGTTCAGGCGGAGATAACGCGAGGGACATGCAAATATATAGAGATGGGGTTTAATTAGATGTCGTATCGATAAAGGTGCTTACGTGCTTAGGTGGTAAGTACCTATAGCTATACTTAATCATCATCATCAGCCCATTAACGTCCCTACTGTTGGGGCACGGGCCTTCCCTATGGATGGATAGGGAGATCGGGCCTTAAACCATTACGCGGGCCCAGTGCGGTTTGATGGTTATTAACGACTTCTAATGCAGCCGGGACCAACGGCTTAACGTGCCTTCCGAAGCACGGAGGAGCTCGAGATGAAAACTTTTTTTTTGTGGTCATCCATCCTATGACCGGCCTTTGCGAAAGTTGCTTAACTTCAACAATCGCAGACCGAGCGCGTTTACCGTTGCGCCACCGGGCTCCTCAAAATTACGTGCGCGCGCTGCTTTCACGATTCGACACTGCTATTCTATGCTAGAAGAAAAAAACTATCGAATTTGACCAGAAGCACAGTTCGGACACTCCATACAAAAATCTCGTTCATGTCGTGTGCCGCCTAACGCGTAAGTGCGAGCGAGACAGACAGCGCCTTGCTCACTTACCTACTCCTTAACGACTTATACCATTACTGCCACAGCAACGTCCTGCGTGGTTCAGTGGTAGAGCGTTAGGCTCACGATCCGGAGGTCTCGGGTTCGAATCCCGGTGGGGAAATATCACAAAAATGACTTTGTGATTGGTTAGGACATTATAGGCTGATCACCTGATTGTCCGAAAGTAAGATGATCCGTGCTTCGGAAGGCACGTTAAGCCGTTGGTCCCGGCTACTACTTACTGATGTAAGTAAGTAGTCGTTACATGAGTCTCAATAGTAACCCTGATACCAGGGTTGATGAGGTTGGTAATCCACCTCACAACCCACACGGGAGAAGAAGGCGGCCATTAGCGTTTGCTTACAGCCATTATACGAAAGTGAGACCTAACGAGGGGGTGAGGTAAATCAAGCTCGGCAGCGATACAAATTGGTGCGGGGCGGAGAATGTCCTTTCTATTCTTTATGCTAGAAGCAGGCAGTTACGTGAATCACTTAAGAACTATCGACCATACCCCATCTCTACACCATCTTATCACGGACGCTGTGGTGCGGTATTTCACAAGCTCCATTGTGGCAATCGACAAGACTTCTGTCAACAGCCGCCGTTATCGCGGGTTATCGCAGATGAATTACTCTGGTGGGGTATTGCTTGTGATGAGCGGGCGCAGTGCTTTGATCGCGACGTGCACTTGTTACGAGCTATTTAATTTTGTCGGTTGCGTGCGTTGTGTTGTTATGTACAATTACATAAATGTTTGAGATTATTCGTCATGTTTATCAATTGGCGAATGGTTTAGATTTGTTTACTTGTATTTAGTTATAGTTAACGGCCTCCATGGTCCAGTGGTTGAGCGTTGGGCTCACGATCCGGAGGTCCCGGGTACAAATCCCGGTGGGGACAAATCACAAAAATCACTTTGTTGATCCCTAGTTTGGTTATAGGACATTACAGGATCAACACCTGATTGTTCGAAAAAAATATGATCCGTGCTTCGGAAGGCACGTTAAGCCGTTGGTCCCGGTTACTACTTACTAATGTAAGTACGTAGTCGTTACATGAGTCATGTCAGGGGCCTACGGCGGCTCAATAGTAACCCTAACACCAGGGTTGATGGGGTTGGTAAACTACCTCACAACCCACACGATAGAAGAAGACTTGCATTTAGTGGAATTTATGCTTTTTAAATTAATAAATGTTTAATAGGTGTTTTATAATTTAGAATTTGAATTTGAATAAACGTGATAAGTAGTAGAGAGTGATAATTATGATAAAATAAAAATATTTATTTTAATAAATAAATTCTTCTTCAAGTGCCATCTCCTTCCCGGCGGTCGGTGACCATTTGTCGATATGGCGTTCAGTCTTCAGTCACGCGAATTAGTTGATCTGGGCAGCTTCAACCAGTCTCTTACGTTTTTAATCCTTCTCCTTCAATAATTAAAATCTGGTTGATGGTTGCGATGATTGCGAGTGTGGAGTATCACCACAAACTATGGCTCACCTTTTGTGCTGTCCTAAGTGCCCTAATACCTGCACTATTAAAGACTTTTACGAAGCCACTGACAATGCCGTAAGCGTGGCTAATTATTGGTCAGCAAAAATTTTGTATCGATCGCCATCGACTCGCAAAGAAGAAGAAGAAGAATAAGTATGAAAAAAAATCAAAATATAAATTGTAAGCTCATTGTTATGTTACACATGTTTCACAAATAAATGATTATGATTATGAATTTTATTGAATATCTCTTCTTCTTTTCATAATATCTTATACTTAATTTAAATCTCCCTTTAATCAGATCATCATCTCCCTAGCGTCGTTCCCTTTTTCACAGAGTCCGCTTACCTAATCGGAAGATTATACAGGTCCGGATTTTACAGAAGCGACTGCCTATCTGACCTTTCAACACGCGAAGGGTAAGTCCATTATAGGTTAGGTCACATACCTCCGAAATGTATTTCTCGGGAATGTGGGTTTCCTCACGACGTTTTCCTTCATCGCTGAGCACGTGGTAATCATTTATGATCTAAACATGAATTCGAAAACAAATTCAAAAATCATTGCCTTTGTTGTAATTCGAACCTGCGACCTCAAATTGAGAGTCAAGCGTTGTACCAACCGGGCTAACACGGCTCCCCTGAATCAGATAAGCATCATAAAATTAGGTAGGTATTTCTGATGAGTTTTTGCTCTGCCATTTCTGATAGGGATTACGATGTATTTGGTATGTGTAACGAACATCCCGTCCACAAGTCGTCATGCACGATTTACTTAAACGTGAGCTTATTTGCAAAATCCGACGTTTTATACGGTAAAATATCGACTTAGCTTAAAATCTTTGTACATAGACACGGTACCGCGGTGCGGAGCGGGAGTGGACATATTTAGTTCGTTAGAAAAAGGATGCCACACACAAAAACAAGGCTTCTTCTATCGTGTAGGTTGTGAGGTGGATCACCAACCCCATCAACCCTGGTGTCAGGGTTACTATTGAGCCGCCAAAGGCCCCTTTTCTGCCGCGCGGCGAAAAACTCGTAGTGCGCGCCTGGCCTTAGTTAATTATTTTCAGTTCCATACTTTTGCGACGGAAAATTCTACTTGATACTTTACGCGGCTGGATCCTTAAAAAAGTACCGGATCCGCCGGGTACCGGATCCAAACCGAGTACCCGTTCCATCTCTAATATCAAGTGGAATTTGCCATTGCAAAAGTATGGAACTGAAAATAGTATGCACATATCCACACATAATTCCACTCCGTCGTGCCTCAAGCACCCAGCAGAGTTACTAACACTCTGTATAAAAGTCGACCTTTTGACTTTCCGACTTAAGTACTACATAAAAAAAGTCCCATCACGGTACGCCCCCGGTACTGTGTGTAGAGAGCTTAACTTCTGAACTTAATCATGATTTAGTATACTTGAAAGTTATTTATGTTTCTGCATAATCTTATCTTGTTTAGTTACAAGATCGGGCTGTTAAGGTAATGTAAAATGGATTTGATACGTGATTTAACTTGTAATTTGAAGGGCTATAGACTTGTCTCAGTATTTTATCTACGACTACCTTTAAGGGCCATATCTCACTAGGACACTATGGTGGCGCCACTATGGCACAGATTAGGTAATAATTATGTACCATATAAACACAATACGTTTACTGGCGTTTTCAGAAATCATTTATTCGCTTAGGATAGGTAGGTACAGAGTCACAATATGGTATAAGGCAATGTTACAGCATCTCTATCCTGCTAATTATTATTAGCATGCAAATGTCGAAAATTCAAAAATTCTCTAATACTATAAAACTATTAGTAATTTTCAGGTATCTTATTGTATACTTTTATGCACATGTTATGAGGACTTTCTAAACAAAGTGTGCTTAGTTTTTGGACAGTAGTCCCTTGCGTTAAGTACTTCATGTAGAATGTGCACTAGTGGCTAAAAATTTACTAAAGATATGGTTAAAGAGAATTTATTTTTTATTTCCAACATATTACATGTCATTTACATAAGAAACAAAGTACTTACATTTGTATACATATAAGTTCACACTTCGCCTAATATACTTACACATATGCATTTCCTTCACGCACTTCCACACATACAGAGACTGGTCCGCAGAACCAAGCACCACACTTTCAAAATTATGATAACTTTAAGTAGGTACTTACACAAGATATATTTTAGAAATAAAACGGATTTGAAAAAAGAAGAGTTTCATTTTGTATTACTACGTGGGTATAGTTAAAAGAAATCTCTCAAGATCCGCTATAGAACGTTTTTAATTATAAATCTTACTTTCATAGTTTAGAAATAAGTGCAATTCTAAAAGTGTGGTACCTACACCACAGCTCGCTGGCCAGTTATTAAATATAAATATGTATAATATTTATTTGTATTTATTCATTTTTACCCGACTGCGGGGAAGCAAAAAAGATGGTTATGCGTTTGACCACTATGTATGTGTGTATGCACGTCTGTTCCAAGTTCCAACCTAACTTTTAAACCACTTGTCAGAATTTGACAAATGAGGTGTCACTAGAAGCGTCTTGATTGGCCGGTGGTTATAGGCTATGTGACGTCAGGATAAATTCAATGGGGCGCCCTCTAGAGGAAATTAACTGAGAACAAAAAAAAATATTTTTCTGAATGGTATTAATGGCATATCAAATGAAAAGGCTAACATAATAGTAGAGTTTACCTGCAGGTTTCCTTGTATTTTTACATCGAATTGATGACATGACTCCTCAGACATGTTCTGGATAGGTCTCCAAATCTTGCAAGTTATTAATAAATAAAACCCCAAAATAATAATAATATAAATAAAAATATAAGTAGGTTTAAAAACTAAAACCAGACTATGAAAAAACTCTCTAAAAAGTATGAAACAAGAAAATAGGTATATTTCTCTCAAAATAAAAATAGGTATTATAATGGTGCTAATTCCTGTAAATACCATCTAATTTTATTTTAAGTTATATCTGTCATTTTCTTATCCGCCGAAAAGGAAAGGGACGGGTAATCGACAAGCATAAAATTTATGGAACACACGTCAATTTTAAGCACAAATCTAAAACAACCGTCTAAAAATTTTACATCAGTCAATAACCAGACACAGTTAGTAGACAGCACGTCAAACGGATTGCATACCAGTGACGTACCTTTTTGATTCGCTCGGGTTATTCATTCATTTACTCATTCTTCCTAAAATTAAGAGCTGTGAGTCATCCGTCCCTTTCCTTTTCGATGGATATGAAACTGACGGATATAACTTAAAATAAAATTAGGCGGTGTCTGCAGGAATCGGGGCCATTGTATTGTATATTTCTCTCAAAATCTTCCGACAACACCTCTACAACAACACAATATACAATTCCTCTAACCTACTTTTTTTTTAACTCAACATTCCATTAACAAAAGATCTAGTGGAGTAACTGACAAGTATTGAATGCGTACACGGCGATCGACAAATTCGTCCGCTATCGACGACCATCTGTGCTTGGGCACCAAATACAGACACATTGCGAGTTGCCCACGCGCATAGTAACAGAAAAACTGTATTTTAAAGCCTTAAAGCCGGGATTCCACCGATGTGGAGAGTAAAGTGCTTTTATAGAATTGGGTAATTTGCTAGGCTTTTCTTTTTTAAATTCTTATCTTAAATTTATCTTTGATAAATTATGAAATTCAGATTAAGTACTAAATAAAGGCAGATGTAAAGTTGAGGACTTACGATGATCAAATTGGAGATGTCCTTAGAAAAGGTTCAATACGATCTACTCTGAACCGGCGTGCGTGTATGAAGCGATTGATGAATGTGCAGGAAGCAAGAGAAGTGTGTCAGGATCGAAGCAAATGGAATTCTATAGTCTCTGCTTACCCCGGTGGGAAATAGGCGTGAGTTTATGTATGTAAAGTTGACAAAAAACGTTTTCCCTTTTCTATTTCACTTATTTATGAATTTTAATAAAGAAAAATGTAATAGTAAGTGCGACATTTTGTCACTTGTTTTTCTATGACGTCTCAGGTTGCATTTTTACACCAATTTTATAGTAAATAGTGGACCCGACAGACTTCGTCCTGTCAAAAAATTGATAGATATGATTGAATTTCAACTTTCTATAGCGTTAATAAAGCGCAAATTGACTCTTTGACGTTAAGAACACACCTACATTGCTTAGATAACATTGAGTGCTTGCAATATGAACTTTATGCAATAACAATAAAGCTCAAATTTACTGTACGTTTTAGTTAGAAAACGAAAAAGATATGGGCTGTTTTTAAGGTTTTTCCAGGAAAAATTTGATTTTTTCTCGCCGTAAGAACCATCTTTGGACTTCAACAAACATTAAAAAAAAAGAATTGGCCAAATTGGTCCAGGCGTTGTTGAGTTATACGCTTACCAACTTTTTGCGATTCATTTTTATATTATAAGTAGATAGATTACGAGTTCGTCAAATTACGAGTATTGACGTCTAGTAAAAAAATAACTGATTTGACGAGTTGCAAACTAGTCTGTGGTTTTGAATTTGGCTTATTGATTTCTGGATTTTTCAAGGGAATAATGATTTTATCGGTAAAAGGCCATGTTGAAGCAATTCATCTAAGAGAGCAATATTTCAATTTGACATTTTGTTGAAGTTGCGCACCTCCTTTTATATGCTACTATATACTACTATTATATTACTTAAGTATACACATTACACAGCTTCTACAGGTTTTTTTAAATAATTTAATATGTACTTATTAGTAGATATTTTCTATGTACAAAAAAATAAAAATAAGGCCGCCATTTGCCATGTACTTAGTTAAGAGTCTTTATGTAAGTAATTATTTATTTTTATTTTGGTGCAATAAAGTGTATTTGTATTGTATTGTAAAGACAGTAAGTTTGTACATAGACGATGAAAAGGAAAAGTAAAAGGAGTTATCAAAAAAAGTATTGGCACGACATATGATCACGCTTATTTCCCTTTGCTACCCCAAAGGGAAATAACACCACGGAATTCCACTTACTACGATCTACGTGTGAACTTTGGCTGTACGCATAGTAACTACAATTATAATAATATAAAATATAAAAAAAACATACAAAAAATGCAAACAAGAACGGTCAAATTGAGTTCTAAATCTAAAATAAACACAGGTTATCACGGAACAATTTGACAGTTGTCACGTGTCAATATTTTATTAACATTGTAACTATAATTCATTATTTTGGATGAAAAAAAAATATAAAAATTATATTACACACTTACATAAGTACGCATATGTATGTAAACCAAGCTTCATTGACAATCTTGAGCGAATCTGTTAAAATATTGATCTAATAGGCTACTTGACAACCCAGTCACATGAGATACTTTTTACGAAACGTCAAAACGATAGTTTTCTTCGGAGTTGGTATGGAAATACAGTCCTGTGACGTCATCAATAAAAGCGGTCAAACGTCGTACTCATTGTTACTTCATTCATTAATAAAATTCGAAAATAAATCGAAATTCAAAATGAGACTGACTTTTGATCATGTTAGATTGGCTTCTATTTCTAGATTAGCATTTTATCTTAAATACCCTATTCATGTCGATAATCTGTTTACAACTTTAGCCCAGCTCTTATTAACAAACCTTGACGAAATCGAAATTATGTTTGCCTGTATAATTCCCAGTAGTTAGCGCACGTGGGCTTGATATTCGATCGTGGGCGGCAACCGCCACGGCCACGCGTAGGCGCCGGTATTGGGTTCGATTCTCGGCGCTGACACCTCCATTAGATAACGTGACAACTGTCAAATTGTTCCGTGATAACCTCTGTTTATTTTAGATTTAGAACTCAATTTGACCGTTCTTGTTTGCATTTTTTAAATAAATAACATTCTATTATTCTATTAATTAGCTCTATCCCTTTCTTGCACTTATTGTAAGTGCAGGACGGCACTCATTTAAGAGCTGTCGAACTAAAATTGGGTTAAGTTTGTGTACACCCGAATGGGCACCAATGTATTTTATTTCATGTATTTTATTTCATTTTTATTAATAATATTAATTTTATTTTATTTATTAGGACATGGATAATTTTAATTTTATTTGATTTTATATAATTTAATTTAATTTTAATTTATCTAATCTAATGTACTTATAATTATGGATATTAATCTGAAAATAAATAATTTGAATTTCCGCTGAATAGCGCTGATTCCTGCAGACATCACTTTATTTTAAGGACCCAGAAGGGATGACGTATATACAGTGGATATAGTCACTATGCCTCTGTACTACACCGACTTGCTTCTCAATCGGATAGCACAGGTTAGAACCCCGGTACCGAACTTGCACCAACGAGTTATTAATTTATCTTATGTGCAGTTTTCACTAACGACCTCTGTGGTCCAGTGGTTGAGCGTTGGGCTCATGTTGAGAACATATCACAAAAATGACTTTATGATCCCTAGTTTGGTTGGGTTATTACAGGCTGATCCGTGTTTCGGATGGCACGTTAAGGTGTTGGTTTCGGCAACTACTTACTGATGTAAGTTTTTACATGAGCCATCTCAGCGGCATTTGGCAGCTCATTAGTAACTTGTGTGTCGGCACTGACAGCTGCAAGCCGATCAAAACAACTTGTAATAATTGTCTCAACTAGGATCCGCCCCTATCCGATATTTTATCCGATACCTTTATTTCGGATTCGGTTACTTTCGGATTTTTTATATCGGATATCCGATAGTTTCGGTTACGGTGCTCCCTAACATCCCTGGTCCCTCTGACTACCCCAATTAGGATGTAGTCGTGAGCCTATGTTGTTTTATGTCCGGTGCACCCAATTAGATGTTAATTTTCAAGACTAGTATTGTGTTCGTACATAACAAAAACATCTCAACACTCAATATGTCACGTTAAAACATTATTGATACCCACATCGAGGCAGTTAGTAGCGACTTGTGGGTGTGTGACGGTGTTGTAACAGTTGGGACACTATAGCAGTTGCGATGGACTCGCGTGGGCCATAACATTTGGTGAATGGCACACATCCGGCCAAAACATGGGTCCCTTAAATCTTAACTAGCTGTGCTGATTAAAAATTCTAGATTATTGATTAAATTCATGTTTTTAGGGGTTATGAATGCGTTTTTTACAATAAAATACTTAAAAAAAACATAAATAGCCTATATACGTCCTACTGCTGGGCACTGGCCTCCTCTCTATCAACCGGAGAGGGTATGGAGCATACTCCACCACGCTGCTCCACTGCGGGTTGGTGGAGGTGTTTTTACGGCTAATAGCCGGGACCAACGGCTTAAAGTGCCCTCCGAAGCACGGAATCAACTTACTTTTTCGGACAATCAGGTGATTCAAGCCTGAAAAAGTCCTTACCAAACAAAGGACAGTCTCACAAAGTGATTTCGACAATGTCCCCATCGGGAATCGAACCCGGACCTCCAGATCGTGAGCCTAACGCTCTTACCACTAGACCACGGAGGCTGTTACCAGATAAAATACTTACCAGATAATATTTTGAATTTATTTATTTATTTTTACTTTATTTAATTCGGTAGGTCATATACCAACAGTACACATATTGTTGTTATATTGCTTCTATGCTGTTCTGGGAGCGTATAAAAAACATAGAACACGTTCAGCTGCTTCTCTTCCCGGGCATGTCGTAAAACCGACAGAGGGATTGTGTCCTCTAACATGATGGACTAATGTTATGGGCGATAGGCTGATCCCTTATCACCATAAGGTTCATCATATCCATCTTTGGAATTCGTATCAACAGTGGCTGCAAGTTGTCTTTGATTACTTGTGGCTCTGCCCACCCCATTAGGGATTACGGGCGTGAGTTTATGTATGTATGTATGTACACATATTGTAAAGTTATAAAATTCAAGTCTTAAATTAGTTTTTGTATATATGTGCCCCAATTACAGATACACATTGCTATCACAAAACTTTTGAATTTGTCAGAAAATAAATTTAAATCTCATATACTTAAGTAAAGCTTACTTTATGTAAAAAAGCTTATTATAAGATTAATGATTACTTACTTAAATGATAAAAATGTCTGGCATTAAATGTGTTCCTCTAGTTATTAAATAAGTTGTAACGTATACCTACATTGATTTAAAAGATGTGTTGCTGCTCCAATTTCTTGTCATTTATTTTCCTCAGCCTTAAAGCCTTGCGAAATGACGTAGATTCATAAATGTTACGTTGACCTTCGACAAGTTTATCCATGATAATTATGTAGAATAAAGAGAAGTAACACCAATAGTAACGGCCTCCGTGGTCCAATGGTGGAGCGTTGGGCTCACAATCCGGAGGTCCCGGGTTCGAATCCCGGTGGGGAAATATCACAAAAAATACTTTGTGATCCCTAGTTTGTTTAGGACATTACAGGCTGATCACCTGATTGTCCGAAAGTTAGATGATCCGTGCTTCGGAAGGCACGTTAAGCTGGTCCCGGTTACTACTTACTGATGTAAGTAAGTAGTCGTTATATGAGTCATGTCAGGGGTCTTTGGCGGCTCAATAGTAATCCAAACACTAGGGTTGATGAGGTCGGTGCACTTCACAGCCCACACGAAAGAAGAAGACCAATTTTCTTTGAATTATGTTTTTTTTCTTTGACGAAAGTGATAGATGCGAAAATAGTGGGGCAGGAACATAGTGAGTGGAATTTCTCAATCTCTGCCTACCCCAACGGGAAGCAAGCGTGATCTTGTGACTTTCTTTGAGCGTCGGGTTTCGTTATCTTTAAGGTTGAACTCTCAAAGGGTACAGGATGTTCTCTTCCTCAAAGTTGGCAACTCGATACGGTTTCCGATGTATCACATGACCAGCTGACTTCAAAGTTGGGCTCAATTTCGCACTTGTTGTTTCTGCTAAGTAACTGAATGCTCTGTGAGGCAAATCTACAATAATATATAATAATAACTAATTTCAGAGCAAAAACTAATATATTACGGATTTTTTTCCAGTCTATAAGTATACATACATAAACTTATGTGCAGTTTTCACTGGCAAAGCCACAAGTAATCAAAGACAACTTGCAGCCACTGTTGATACGATGTCGTAAGCTGGATTATGATGAACCTTATGGTGATAAGGGATCAGCCTATCGCCCATAACATTAGTCCATCATGTTAGAACACAATCCCTCTGTCGGTTTTTACGACATGCCCAGGAAGACAAGCAGCTGAACGTTTTCTATGTTTTTTATTTGCTCCCAGAACAGCATAGAAGCACAGCAGAAGCAGCAGTCTATAAGTATACCTTGTATAAAGCCTCCCCTCTAGCAAAATCAAGGAGGGAGAGACGGGGGTTTAGAGCATACTCCACTCCACCAAGCAGCTCTATGCTCCATTGTGGGTTGTTGGAGGTACATAGGCTAGTAATCCAAAATGTTCTATTCAAGAAGTTTTAAAAAAATCTCTCAAAATTATCCTCCTAGCATAACTTTTTAGCCATATACCAACATCTCAAATTATAAAAACTCGACCATAAAAACTTATAACTTTAACTCCGACTCACTTGACAACTCTTCAAAATTACTTATGTGTGAACATCCTTTAAACGACCAAAATTCGCGAGCAGGTCGCAAATGACATCATTTTCCGGTTACATTATCACCTCAATGTTGTCTAAACACTAGTTTCACCAAACTGGTTTCCTGTTCACATCGACGATGTAACCAAATAGACGCCTAATGTTTGACTTTTACTAGAGATGCGCCGAATAATGATTTGAGCGAATACTATTCGGTTTGATTATTATCGAATCGAATATTCGGCCGAACTATTCGGTTTGATTATTATCGAATCGAATATTCGGCTGAACTATTCGGTTTCGCGCAACGTCTATAGTGAATTTTCAAAGAGTACGCTGAATTTTCTGAAACTATCTGACAAGTAACTAAAATAATGACTTCGTGCAAAAATTGAAAACATACCTAATTAACAATAATAAAATTATTATAATCTGCAGGAGTTTTTCGAATCGAAATAATTATTTTGATCCACAAATTCATTTTATTAAGTTAAAATGCTCTTTGTTATCATGTCTGATATTGTTATTGTGTCTTATATTGTATGATTGAGTTACTTCTATTTTTTTTTATTTCTGTTTTTTTTTTATATATCAAAGAAAGAAAATTTGCAGTGCCCCGACGGGGTGTCATGTTGTAAGTGCTAAATAATTAATTTAAGAACCTTTGTACACATGATTGCACCAATAAAGAATAAAGAATTATTAGTTATATCCATTCATACATCATGGTTTTAAAACAGGGGGTTAAAAGGCCACATCGAAAAGCAATATTGCTTTTTTAGATGAACTGCTTTGATGTGGGGTTTTTAACGCCCAGGTCTGACCACAATATCACCTCGTCTCGCTCGTAAGTGAAGATTGGTACACGCTTACTTAGTAAATGCCTATTCACTCTAATTTATAAGATTCCAAGATTGTAATGATTCCCTAAAATATGTTTACTTATATTCAATTATATTCATACAAGATCTTCCGGTGAACTTTGTATCACCCTTACCTAAGGGTCGAAACCGAATATCAAATATTCGGCGGATCACCGAAATACCAACCGAATATTCGGCGCATCTCTAATTATTACCATATCAAATGTGTTGACAGGATCTGTTCGTATGTACTTACCTAATTGGGAATCTAGATGTTATATCGTCGATTCCTTCTATATCGTAAAACTATTTCTAGCTTTTGTTAGCTTAACTAGGATTGGCTATAGTCTAATGTTATGGTGTCGGAATATAAATTATCTTTTAAATATTAGTGTTTGGTGTAAATTCTCTTATACCTGTATGCTTTAGGAAATAATAAATTATGGAACGCCCAATGGTCTTGTCTATTTTTTATTAACATAACATAAATAGCCTATATACATCCCATTGCTGGGCACAGGCTTCCCCGCCGTAGGGAGTATGGAGCATACTCCACCAAGCTGCTCCACTGCGGGTTGGTGGAGGTATTTGGGCTAGTAGCTCGGGACCAACGCCTTAGCGTGCCTTCCGAAGCAAGAAATCATCTTACTTTTTCGGACAATCAGGTGACTCAAGCCTGCAATGTCCATACCAAACAAAGGACAGTCTTAAAAAGTGATTTTGAAAAAGTTTTTTTTACAAAAGGAACAGAGGTACTCGCTTCGGGAATATTCTTGAACAGCACATCTCTGATTGTGATAAGCAAACATTCCCAAACCGATTGCAGTAGACTTGAGTGCATATGTTAGTTGCACTTGAAATGGCATTAAATGTTTGAAAGCATCGCACTACATTAACGCATCGTATACTGATACTAACGTGTAAATCAACGCACGCGCTTATTGATTACGGTGACCATGGCTTCCGGTGAGCGGAGACTGTTGAGTCTAGAATGAGTTTTTTTCCGCCGGACATACCTACACTACCAACCTTCCTACCTTTATCATGAGGAAGGCCTAGGCGTGCATACCACGATTAGATCCAGGATGTTTTAAAGAAGGCCAGGGGAGTTAAAAAGGCCAGAGGAGTTAAAAAGGCCAGAGGAGTTAAAAAGGCCAGAGGAGTTAAAAAGGCCAGAGGAGTTAAAAAGGCCAGAGGAGTTAAAAAGGCCAGGGGAGTTAAAAAGGCCACATCGATGCAATTCATCTAAAAAATCAATAATGCTTTTCGACATTTTGTGGGCATTGCGCACGTACTTTTATGCGCAATGCCCGCAAAATGTGCAAATGTCCAATTGCTATACAATACAATAAAATGCAATACAATACAATAGAATACAATACAATACAAATACACTTTATTGCACCAAAATAAAAATAAATAATTACAAAAAGATTCTTAACTAAGTACATGGCAAATAGCATTGGCATGGTAAATTGGTTTTGTAGATGAATTGCTTCTTTGTGGCTTATTCTGAACCGGCGAGTAAGCATGAAGTCTTTGACGAGAGTGGAGGTAGCAAAAGTGGTGTGTGAGGTGGGGGTGGAATTCCGTGGTCTCTGCCTACCCTAACGGGAAATAGGCGTGGTCGTATGTATGTATAATAATGTATATTGTATGTACATACCTACACAACTCATATGTAGGAAGAACAAAAAATACATTAGTTGATCACTCCCATTTTAGTCAAGATCCAAGAGCAATTGGCAATATTTTGTGACCTTTGGCAGCTCAATAGTAATCCTGACACCAGGAATGATGAGGTCGGTCCTTGACCTTACAACCCATATAAGAGAAGATTTGTAATAGTTTACATTTGGTTTAAGTCCCATGTAATAGGGGTGTAATAACCTATTGCTATTAACCGGGCACACATCAGTAGAGTTATAAGGTTTTTAAGTTACCATGGTCATCCTACTCCTGCGCAGTATCGACCATTCCTCTTTAAAGCTGGACGCCTTCAGAAGCGCCATTTATTTCCATTTCATGCGCAAACGCGGGGTCGTCGACCTCGCCATATGTTACAAGTGCGTTCTGAACACTGAAATATTTATTACGACTGCTCTGCATAAAACGAATCTCCTTTTGATTTCATTGCGATGCAATTTCATGTGTTGATAGAACTATGTTATTGGTCTATGAAATTATTTGATTTTAGTTTTAGACGATCGTCTTATTCAGAATTCGTAATAGCTCTGTTCGGAGAACACCCTGTCACTAACACCCTGCATATGTATGAATTTTATTTAAGTACTTTTAAACTATTCCAACCATAAACACCAGTTACTTAAGGGTTCTACTTCTACCCTAAATACAAATTACTTAACTGTTCTAATAATACATTACAATTCCCTTCTCCCCAAATTGATTGAAGCCAATTTTAAGCATGTTGGCCAATCGATCACTCAATAAAAGTTGGATCACCTTAATTTTGTGGCCCAATTAGCAACAAGTGGTTCAACTCGACCAATTTAGCCAATTTAGGCCCTGGCCTTATTGAAACCACAGATTGATGGTCACTCTTGCTGAGTGAGGAAATATCTAATAGTGTCCATTAATTTTGTAAATGAAATTAAATATAAGTAAATATAGTACGCGTTTGAGCTCGGTGGCGCAGCGGAAAACGCGTTCGGTCTGCGATTGTTGAAGTTAAACAACTTTCGCAAAGGATGGGTGACCACAAAAAAAAAGTTTTCATATCGAGCTCCTCCGTGCTTCGGAAGGCACGTTAAGCCGTTGGTCCCAGCTGCATTAGCAGTCGTTAATAACCATCAATCCGCACTGGGCCCGCGTGGTGGTTTAAGGCCCGATCTCCCTATCCATCTATAGTGAAGGCCCGTGCCCCAGCAGTGGGGACGTTAATGGGCTGGTGATGATGTAACTACGATTAAGACATTTGATTTTTTAATAATTCCTACCACCAAACAAGCGTTTATTCCTTCTCTGAGTACTCATTGGATAGCAAAGTCAATATTGACATAAATATACGGGAATTTACTTGACGCGTGTGTTTGTGCCACTTGACTACTAAGGGTCAACTTGGAGCCAGTTTTGGCCAAATTTTACCAGTCTACACGACTCATTGAATAAAAGTTATGTACGCAAACAACAGGTGCATCCGTCATACAGTTAAACACACATCGATTGATCAATTTTGTTTGATTGTCTGATGGCCTGGGAAAAAAGTGAATGATGGACTTTCCAAGCCACGTTCTTAAAAAATAAAGATAGCGCTGTGTAACGTTACTTTCGTTTAACTTTTTAATTTCATAGATTATTTTATCTTTTTTATTGTTATTAAATTCAAATTCAAAATTATTTATTTGCTCATAAAACATGGTATTACAATAAATTAGATGGTATTACAAAAAATAGGTTTTACAATAAATTACAATAAACCGAATAAATTAAAATAAAAATAAAATAAATGTGAGAATGTGAGAAAACATGTTTTGCCGCAATTTGGCAAGCAAAAATTATATATCAAGCTAACGCAAAATAATAGTCAATATAATCAAATTTAAATAGTTACATTACATTGGTTTATATTAAATGATATTTATGGATATTAAATGATGATCCTTGTTATTAACGCCAGACACAACACAACACGTCTTCAAATTATAATTATTCCGATCATAATAAAGCCATATAAGTAACAAAACATAATTTAGACAAATAAGAAGGGGATTAAAAAAAAAATTGCCATTTGACATTTATTTGTGTGCATTGCGCACTTACTTTTATATGCGCAAATCTCAAATTGCATTATTTATTTTTTAGATTTTCTTCGATGTGGCCTTTTTAACCCCCCTGAGCCAAATATCAAGCCAATGGCAGAAGCATACATATACATATAAAAATCACTGTTGCTTGATATGGATCACATTATGTATAGAATTATGTTGCTACCTTAATTGCTTCTCTTTATATTGATCACAATACTAAAGGGTGGTAGATGTAAATGTGTCTGGGTGTAATAAAAAGGGTTATCATTTATACCCCAAAAACAATAATAAATTACCAACAGATATAAAAGAAGCCAAATCATTATTTACCTTTAAAAAAGCTCTCAGGAGTCATATCTATAGGAATGAAAATGTTTAGACATTTTCACATTTATTTATGATAGATAATTACAAAGTTATTATATTTGTATCACATCAAAATTTAATTTTTGTCACGTAATGGGTCATCTGCCTCCTTGCCACTTCTAGTAAAACATAGCTCCCCACCATTTGTGTTGCATTGTGTGCAGTGCGCTCGCTTTATCGCAACCCACTACTACCCTATTTTTTTATTTTTTATATTTCTATATTATTTTGTGAATTTTTCTCATGTAAGCGAATATAATTCTTTATGAGGAAATAAAGTACTTCTTAAACCCGTAATATGCATACATATTATGTATATTATGTATGATATCCATGAAATTAGAAGGTTAAACGAAGGAAAATCTGTACAGCTCCGTCTATATTGTTTTTGGGGAACGTAGCCTAAAAAGTGCCTCATTGACAGTGCAATATTGGTATTTTACGGCTTTTCTCAGATAAAGTTGACAAATGATCGGGCTTATCAAAGATACCGTTAGGCCCTGGGAATTGGTACGAGGTAATTAATCTTAAGTTAAGAAAGTTTCGTTATTCTATGCATTTTTCTAGTTCGTGAATTATTCTATTAATCACACAATAATTAACCAAAAAAAAACAATTCTTTCAAGTAATACTTTGTTGTGGAGGAGCTCGGTGGCGCAGCGGTAAACGCGCTCGGTCTGCGATTGTTGAAGTAAAGCAACTTTCACAAAGGTCGGTCATAGGATGGGTGACCACAAAAAAAAGCTTTCATCTCGAGCTCCTCCGTGCTTCGGAAGGCACGTTAAGCCGTTGGTCCCGGCTGCATTAGCAGTAGTTAATAACCATCAATCCGCACTGGGCCCGCGTGGTGGTTTAAGGCCCGATCTCCCTATCCATCCGTAGGGAAGGCTCGTGCCCCAGCAGTGGGGACGTTAATGGGCTGATGATGATGAATACTTTGTTATCGACACTTTTCCCGCTCACAACTCTCACTTCTCACAAAAACGAAGACAAGAATAACTTTAAAATTCTTATAACAATTCACAACGATAAAGACACCGTTGTGTACATAAACACTGTTTTCTTGAATGTCTGCCTGTTGCAGATTGGTCAATAAAACACGCATTGTCTTGTCCAATTAGCAAGCAGATGAAAATGTTGGCTGTACCTTTTATCGTTGCTGACTGTACACGAATGATGCATTGCTTTGAGAACGATTGATTTAGTGGTTTCAAGTAATAAAGGCATTTATGCTTTGGAGTTTGTTTTTTGGGATTTGAAAATTTTGAAAATATTGAATAATTTATTTATGCTCTTTAGGCGGAGATTTTTAGACAGTTTTTGGATTTTAAATGTTAAAGTTAGATTAATTTATATGTAAAGGGAAGTATATTTTACATCACTAATTTAAGAGCTACGCTCTTGTCGGTGTATTATTTATTTATTTATTTTTTGTACACAATAAAACAGACACAAGGAACATACAAAGAAAACAGATAGTACAGGTAAGCTTATCTCTAAACTAAGAGATTTCTTCCAGCTGACCTACGTGACAAGAGAGACATCCATCCATATATCTCCATTCTTGCCTATCAAAGGCCAATTCCAGGCAGAAACCGAACGTCGTGTCTTATAAGGAAGTGAAGTATGTTTAGATTTTGTAAAAACTAAACTTGATAGTGTTATTGCATTGAGCATTTTTGTATTTTTTGACATGGCGTTAACTACGTGGCCGGACAAATGGTGAGCGTTGAGGGCTCCCGGTTGTATTGTAGTAATGTATTTTAATTAGATAAGTAAAAAAATTAAAATAAACTCACGTCTAGATTACCATTTAGGTTAAGTACTTCGAGTTACAGCTATCGCATAATGGGAGATAATTAAAAAACGTTTTAAACAATTTAAAATAAAACCCAAAAAAACAGTCCATTAGAGGTACTAATATACAGTAATAACAATTAAAATAATTAAAAAAAGTCATGTTTACACCCTTTTACCAATTATTCACCTCTTCCACATAAAATACAAGCAGCTGGTAACAATTAATCATTTTAATAAATCACCGTAATTATTAATAGTCTGCGTAAATTAACTGAACACACCCAGATTAGTTAATAGTGTAGACGAGCCCTAGTAATAATAATAATAGTGTACTAATAATAATAATGTGTAATAGTAATAAATGCAGTTTTGATTTATGTTGGTACCGGTAAGGTAATGTGGTACCGGAAAAATGCGCCCTAGTGTGAATCCGTCACGGTTGTGTGGTGTTAGGATGACTATAGTTTTTTAAAAACTAGGATATTATTTTTTAATTATTTTGTCAATTCGAAGGCATGTGAGCCAATCTGTAATGGACTGGTTTTTTCTTTCGCGAGTTGGAAGGCCAGACAGGCAGTCGCTTCTATAAAAAACTTTACCTGTCAAATCTTCAGGTTAGGTATCATTTTAATTTGTGGAGCAATCAAGGGTATTTTTTTTTATTATTGTATTTTTATTTTTTAATGGTATCTTTGTCTTTGTATGCGACATTACCTATACCTTGTTTAGGGAATTTATGGTCGAAAAAATAACATGGTACATATTTGCGGTGAATTAATTAATATAAAAATATATATTTTTAAAAACTATATAGGTGTTACTCAATTTTGGATGAAAATACTACAGTAGTATTAGCTAGGTGGCGACTCCTCCGAATAACAGCACCACTTTGGATGACTCGACGCCTACTATTTGTTAAGAGTGGCGTTTCATCCACGAAAGAAATACATCTGCGGATGAGCTATCACCCAAGTCGTAAAAAAACGGGATAACACTCGGGAGATGATGTTGATTTTTTTTTAATTTAAAGTATAGTAGTTGTTTTGTGTTATATAAATTTATGTACTGTGACTAAAAATAAATGTTTAGAAAATTTGATACAAAATAATTGATCACTAAGGCTTTATTAAAATAAAAATTATGAAAATTACGTAGCCTGTTACAAAGTGTTCTGCTTTGTTTTCCAATCAGCACTCCTGGTGTCAATTTCCACACAGTTCACGTAGCATTGTGTCCCTACAATGTGTAACATTATGCAGTGTCGTGCATGATGGATGTCCCGCGTTTGGGGCGTGTGTGGTCACTGAACCGAATCACTGCTTTGTTTCCCGTTTTTATGCTCCGCTGCTGAATATAAATGTGATTGCCTGCGCTACTTTCCGATTGATTGTCAAAAATTTAGTTTTGAAAATAGATTAACCACCTTACAAATAAAAAATAAACCAGGGATGAACGTGGGTTTAAGTATTTGACAGCCAAGCAAAATTGAATCCAATTATCATACAATTCGACTGAACTTTGCTTGGCTGTTAAATACTTTTTGTCAAATACTTTTTGTGTATTGCACCATCCCGCGCTCCAATGCATAAACTTCTTTCACTCCACGGATGCCTGGCAGAAATTGCTGTTAGCAATAAGGCCGTATATTGTGTTTATTGTATTCGTCTGTACATGTCCTGAGTTTATGCTTTTGTGGAATAAATAATTATTGATTGATTGATTGATTAAGGTATGTTTTAGGCAGGGTGAAAGGAAAAAAATAAGAGTATGGAAAATTAAAAAAAAAATAATAGCACTCAACGCAATAATTTAAAAACTTGTCAGTTGTATTGATTTTACCTACTTAAATAAACTTTTTTATTATTTTTTTTTATTATTATTTACAACTTACAACCAATTTTTATTCTCGACCATCCACCCTCGGTTGCAAAACAAAAAAGCAGCTGTTAACATCAACATCATAATAAATCAATCATTGAGATCTTTCATAAAAGATAATGAAGGCATCTGATGACTTAATTATCGAGAATCAATCTCGAAAAAGCGAGAGGTCGGACGTTGGTTAACAACCATCATCAACTGATAGCACCTGGCCAAATTCGGCGGCCAATCACATTAGGCTGCCCATAACAATTACCTGTTGTCAAAATTCAATGTCTTAATACAAGATAATGTTTTTATACAGGTGGTTTTCATGAAATAAATCAAATCAAATATACTTTGTTGCACAGAACTAAATTTCAACAATCAGATATAACACATGAATAAAGCACAACTTGGGCGGCCTTATTGCTCTAGAGCAATTTCTTCCAGGCAACGAGTACCAAGAAACAAACATTTACAAACAACTCGAATGCGGGATGGTGCAACAAGAAATAAATAACTAAAAAAAATTAATGTTAATATAATAAATACTCAATATAATATAATACATATTTACTAAAAATATATCTAACTATAATCTAAAGAAACTACAATAATAAATAATAGACTATACACACACATACAAAACAAGTATTGAAAAAAATAAAATACATCATACATAATAGTAATATCCAAAGAATATCCGCATAAGGATTCAAAATGAGCTCGTAACTGATTTTTGGAACTCTGAAGAGAGTTAGCCACTCTGATAAGGTGGATAACAAACAAATATATTGTTTACATGTCTTGAAATGTAAACAAGAAACCCATTGTTATTTTTTTGCGTTACAAGTACCTTGATAATCAAGAATCCACCTTCTCGCAATAAAACATTTCTATTCTATTCTACTCTCTGTTATGTGATAGTGGTAATAATTCTATACAGGGTGTTAGTGACATCGTAACGAAAACTTTGAGGGATGATTCAGGCCATGATTTTCAGTTGATATCAAGTGGAATTTTCCCTCGCAAAATTATGAAACTTAAAATAATTTAAAAATATTCATGAATTTTCCGACAAGAAATTCCACTTGATATCAACTCAGAATCATGGTCCGACTGATCCCTCAAAGTTTTGTTACGATGTTACAAACAACCCTGTATAGAATTATTACCACTTGATATTAATTAATTCCACTTGATATTAGCTCAGAATAATGAGATGAATCATCCCTTCAGTATTCGTTACGATGTCACTTACACCCCTTTCAAGTACATACAAGTAGGTATGAGTGTTAGTGACACCGTAACGAATACAAACACAGACGAATTTTCTTCTGCTTTGAGAGATATAGAGGCTAAACGAGTGATACCACTTTACGCTAATAATGGCCCCGATTCCTGCAGACACCGCCTAATTTTATTTTAAGTTATATCCGTCATTTTCATATCCGCCAAAAAGGAAAGGGACGGATGATTCACAGCTCTTAATTTTAGGAAGAATGAGTAAATGAATGAATAACCCGGGCGAATCAAAAGGTACGTCGCTGGTATGCAATCCGTTTGACGTGCTGTCTACTTAACTGTGTCGGGTTATTGACTGATGTCAAATTTTTAGACGGTTGGTTTAGATTTGTGCTTAAAATTGACGTGTGTTCCATAAATTTTATGCTTGTCAATTACCCGTCCTTTTCCTTTTCGGCGGATAAGAAAATGACAGATGTAACTTAAAATAAAATTAGATGGTATTTACAGGAATTACCACTAATATTTCTCACTTATTCCGTCGTTGTTGGCGTCATTGTTCCCTATTATCAGGTGAGACTGAGGGTAAAAACGTGGTCAAACACGAAAGTCGTTTTTTAATGAGATGCGGATAAACAAAGATTTATTGAAATTTTAATTCTGCCAACACCAAACCTCCCAGATTTCAAAGGAAGATCGTTTAAAACCAACACCGCGTATAAGGTTGGAGCAAAGAGTTTTTAATTATTACTTTTCCAAAATTTTCGGGCTATCTCATCATTATCATTATATGATACACGCTGTAATTTGGCCAAGTCAGATTGTATCTCCGGGACAAATAAGGCATGCTGTTAAGAACATCACCAGATGAAGTATGATAAGTGTTTTTGGAACTTCTTACACTGAAAAACAAACATAAGATTTTTATTTTTTGTGTACACCCAAAAATTATGGGCCCGTAAATATTTATGGCAGATCGTCTCGATGGCATTTACGGTAAAGATGTATGTGTGACGTGACCTTTAAAATTTTCCCGCCTACCGTGTTTGGCCTTTGCAAATTTTATTTTTTTGACTTTTTTGAAGGGTAGTATATCTTTGGTGGTTTTTAGTGAGTATAAAATCAGTCAAGTGTGTCTTTAAAAAGTCAAATCACTCTTACACTGAAGTAATTTTAGGATGGTTATTACTTATATATTTATTTTCATGGTGCATCAACAGCAGTACATACAAATAATATCTAAAATCTAAAAAAAAATACTGGTATTACGGACTATAAAAATAACAATAGAGACTTTAAAAAAATAACTCACTATAGAAGAATAATTGCAATTAAAATTTAAAAACAATAAATCGAACTTATCACTTTATTTAAGTTACTTTTTAGGGCGTGGATCTGTCAAGAAGCAGGTAAGTAGACTTTTTGAAACTTGACTAGACGTGAGGATGGTCGGTGGACAAAAGCCGTCATAGAATGGTGATCACAGGAAGGCAAAGGGTTAGTGGGCAGACCAGCGGCCCGGTAGTCAGATGACTTTGTTGCAAAAGGATGGTGCAAGATGGAAGAGACCTGTACTCAGAAGTGGGATGATGCTAGCTGATTGATGATGATGTTGATGGAAGTGCATTTGTATAATTATGTACCACTGGGTCCCCTCCATCATAATAATACACTTTGTAACATGGATATTTTATGTGATCTTTGTGGTTGCACCAATACCTACTTTAAATATATATATATATATATCATCATCATCATCTCCCTAGCATTATCCCGTTTTTCACAGGGTCCGCTTACCTAACCTGAAGATTTGACAGGTCCGGTTTCTTACAGAAATGACTGCCTGTCTGACCCTCCAACCCGCGAAGGGGAAACCAGCCCAATGCTGGTTAGGTTAGGTTATATACCTCCGAAAATGCATTTCTCGGGAATGTGATTTCCTTTAAATCTATATACATAATGTATATAAGAACAACACTTCCTGCCTCTGGTCGTCTACAAGAAATTGCTGTAGAGCAATAAGACCGCCAATTGTGTTGTAATCTTTCCTGTGTTTGTTTTAAAATTGTTTCGTGTATGTGTGATTTGAATATAATATTACCTATGCAGGCCAAACACACAAGATAATAAAAAGTGACAAGTTGGACACGGCCATTGTAATTCTTAGCCGTTATTCGACTAAATGACTACAAAATATGTATTGATGTCATGTCACAGAAAGTATTCGAGTCATTGACACAGTATAAGTTTTGTCTACGAGTTGTAAGTTGTAACATACTTCATCAATGAGTCACGTGATGTATAGTCTTGTATGGGTGAGGTATGGGTATTATGCTGCATCATTATAATGTGGAATAGAAAAACGATGCATGGGATGATGATTTACTTATTTAGGTATGCTTACAACAAATCATATCCTCGTAAGGCCCGGATTTCTAGACACAATAGTTAAACAATGGGATTTGGATTTTAAAAGGCATCTGGGCCTTACGACCATATAACAAAAATAAAAATAATTTGGTATATGGGCTTGCCGTAGAAATGAGGTCTTTGCGTAGCATCTGCGGTGTGAAGTTGAGTGATAGAGTGAGAAACAGTGTGATAAGACAGAGATGTGGTGTAAAAGACGATATAGTGACTAGGATTGAGAAGGGAATGTTAGGTTGGTTTGGACACGTAGAGCGGATGAAGGATAATAGGATTGCAAAAGCGGTATATAAAGCGAAAGTTGATGGTAGGGCTGGCAGAGGAAGACCGAGAAGGACTTATGATGACCAAATTGGAGATGTCCTTAGAAAAGGTTCAATACGATCTACTCTGAACCGGCGTGCGTGTATGAAGCGATTGATGAATGTGGAGGAAGCAAGAGAAGTGTGTCAGGATCGAAGCAAATGGAATTCTATAGTCTCTGCTTACCCCGGTGGGAAATAGGCGTGAGTTTATGTATGTATGTATGTATATGGGCTTGCCAATTATATTTATTAAAAAGGCAAGTCAGAGGGACTTAACCTGGAAACTGACAGAGGGCAGCGGTAACTGACAGTACGATTCAGAGGCGGGGGACAGGAGTCCTAGTACGGCTTTGAAATAGACTACTCTAGGCGCCATCCCACTCACGTCAGACTGAGTACTGCGGGGCGGAAGGCAAGACGGAAACCACTGCTTTATCCTATTTTGCGCTTTACTACCTGTAATTTATACTTATACTCCATCTTTAACGTGTTCATAGATTAGTCAGTCTCATCAAAATTGAATCATTATTTTTCTACCATCTTATATTGTCCTCTCTACCAGTTGCAGTGCCCTTACCGGGTCCATGTCGATACTATAATATTTACTTCTGTATTTTTATGACACAACAATTTGTATGAACACATGGTCGCAATGAAACATTTCTATTTCTATATACTGACAGTCCTATGTAATTTTGACACGTCAAATGGTCCCGTCTCTGTGGGGCTTTGAAACAAATGTCCATACAATTTGTAAGTGGTTGCATTATGTCGCCCATTACGGCCAGTGGGCCTTAATAAAACAAATACGATGCGCGGTAGCCTTCTGAGATAGACGTGTCATTCTTGGTAGTTGCAAGGGGAAAAGTCACGGTATTAAAATGGGGTTTTTATAGAGATAGGTAGGTTATTTATTTATTTGTTTCAAACATTTTTGATTGTGATTTTTACTCCAATTGAGAATATATAGTATAGTGAGCGTATGTTTATGTTATGGTAATAAAAAAAAGTTCATTTTAATAAGGCCAGTAAAATCTTTAAGAATGTAGGAAGGTAGTTTTTTTTTTGACGTGACTTATTGTAGATTTGCCGCAGATGGTAACGTTTAAGACAACAGGCCTGAGGGTGCCCGGATGGGCGCGAACCTCAGCTCAGGGCGTCGTCTGAGAGGAAGAATATTTGAAAGGATTAATCGACCCTAGTGGGTCGATAGCGATAAGCGCTGATTGAGGGAAATCGTCGACCACGCCGGCGGGGTCGGTATCAGGGTTAGGAAGGTAGCGCACATTCAATAATAATTTTGTTGAATGTCCGGTTCAGTTTGAGTGAGACACGAACATTGGCTTTGGTACCGAGACATCAGAGAGGCTAAAAAGGCCACATCGAAAAAAATCATCTAAAAAAGCAATATTGCAATTTGATATTTGGGCATACAAAAGTATGTGCGGAATGCAGACAAATGTCAAATAGCAATATTGCTTTTTTAGATTGAATTGCTTGGATGTGGCCCTATTAACCCATAGACTTACTAAATACTTAGCAAGTTGTGTATGTGCCGCTTGGGTCATAAAGTTGACGTAAAAGCAAACTGTACTAAAATAAACTCTTTTACAGACAAAGTCTATACAAACCATTTCTTTTACTGACTGTACTCAATCAAGTTGAAAGCCTAACCCGCTGTGATTAGGCGCAGGTAAGGAGGGGGGGACATATATTAGGGAGATGGGGAGGGTGTCATTAACTCATTAACGAGTGTTGTCGTTAGATTGTGACGTCACCACGTGAACATTAATTTAGTGCGGGAATTCGATAGTGCTGCTGTGCCTTACTTTTTAAAAGTATTTTACGACTTTAAACGCTGTAAAAAAATCAAGATGACCAAATGATAGCTTAAAATGTTCTCACACGTGACTCTTACTAAACGTGAAAACACGAAATTACTATGAAATTCGTATGAAAAAGCACACTGTGACGTCAAAGAAAAACGTAAATGATTATTACGTTTTTCTTGGTTAAAATTCATAAATAAGTAAAATAGAAAAAATAAAATGTTCTTCTTTAGTTAAAATACTGAGTATAAATCAGAAATTCATAAAATCTGTAATATAGAAAATTAAAAATGACCCGTGACATTAAGTATGTCAATAAATATTCGAAATTAAATATTATTACAAAGATACAGTTTCGTGGGACTTAGCCATAAAATTAATTTTAACACCAGATTATGTACCCAAATTCATACTATAAAATGATTTGATTTGATTTTTTAATCAAATCAAATCAAATATACTTTATTGCACAGAACTAAAATTTCAACAATCAGACATAACACATGAATACAGTACAATTTGGGCGGCCTTATTGCTCTAGAGCAATTTTAATTGTATAATTTTTATCATTGTCACTGTTGTTTTTCGTAATCGTAACTTGGCGAAGCCTGGTTACCAAAGGCGATATAAATCTTGAAATTGAAATATGCCGCCTGTCGAAACATCTTACACGAGTAATTTATCCGTTGCTTTTTAAATAACTGCCTTCAAAAACAATCCACATATTGAGTCCCGTTTGGTCGAAACCCGTCATTAGTCAAGGAGAAATAATTAAAAAGAATGGAGGCTTTCACTTGAAAAAAATAAAAATATATTAATTATCGGCTTGGATTGAGTTTGGGCCCGGGAATCGGCTTGGCGTGCGACGTCGGTGTTCATCGGGGGTGAGACACGCCTTGTGTGCGTTCCCGTTGTTAGACGAGAACTGACGATGACGGAAGAAAGTTTAGCTATACCCGTTTCTAATTAGTTCGATTTTGCTAACAAATTCAAGTCTAGCCAAGTTGCAAACAATTGGGTCGTGTAAAGTCATGAGCAATATAATGTAGCCACTTTAGAACTCTGTCGCACTAACATATTTGACATTTAGTGAGACTTACAGTTCAATTTGTCAAAAAAGTTAATGTGACATGGTACCAAAGTGTATACATATTAATGCTCGTGGCCGTACTAGGTTCAAGATAAATCTAACAGATCTAAAAGTAACGAAAAACTTCTTTTTTTCTATTTAACTTATTTATGAAATTTAATAAAAAAAAAATTAGTCCGACATTTTATCACGTTGTTCTATGACGTCACAGCGACCTTTTCCATACAAATTCCATAGTAATTTTGTGTTTTGACGTTTAGTAAAAAGTAATTGATTTGACAAGTTGGAAACTACCCTGTTGATGCAACTTGGCTAAGGCCCTAGGTTAAGAGTACTCTAAACCGGCAAGCATGCATAAAGATTTGATGAGAATGGAAGAAGTGGAAATGGTGGCAGGATCAGTAAGTGGAATTATGTGGTATCTGCCTAACCCAACAGAAAATAGGCCTGATCTCACAGATCATCTTACATTCTGACTATCGGGTGATCCGTCTGCAATGTCCTAATGAGAGTAGGGATCACAAAGTGTTTTTGATCTGTTCAAAGATACAAAAACTGGAAGAGGCGAAAACTTGTTTTACGGTTTACCTTTTAGACTGAATGCTAATGGAAACGCATTTTTTACTGTCAGTCTAAGGTTGTTCATCATTTTAGTGTTGAGACACTGCCCAAAGATGAATGTTCCCGTCTTCAGAATTAAGTTATTATCCGCCATTTTTCTTGGTCGGCCATATTGATTTCTGACCAACAACCCATATTTGGTCGATGAAACGATACTGTTATGCGCACGATAAGTGAACGATCGATAATATCGCCGGTCAATCATTTTAATGATTTTATTTAAGTATTTACACGGTTACAACAATTTTAACTTGATAAATCTTTAATCGAATCGGTTTTTGGAAGTCTAGTTTAAGCAAGAGTGTGAGAAGAAGATTGATATAATTGGCATTATGTGCTTTTCTTTAAATCCTATTAATTCAATGAAGTATACACTCTTTTTCGGGCACGACCTAAAACCGTCTTTCCATCATAATGACGTATAATCACTACAT
Organism: Pectinophora gossypiella; assembly: GCF_024362695.1. NCBI lineage: Eukaryota > Metazoa > Arthropoda > Insecta > Lepidoptera > Gelechiidae > Pectinophora > Pectinophora gossypiella. Next base: position 16,125,714 of record NC_065409.1, read on the forward strand.
AGTATAAAACAAATTCGCTTTTTCTGTCCCTGTATTCCTATGTACGCTTAAATCTTTAAAACTACGCAACGGATTTTGATGCGGTTTTTTTAATAGATAGAGTGATTCAAGAGGAAGGTTTATTTATGTATAATGACGTCCATTAAATAGTGGAGAAATACTGTTATTTTTGAGGTTTTTCATGTAATGCCGTAAATAATCGCTTCTATGCTGTTCTGGGAGCAAATAAAAAACATAGAACACGTTCAACTGCTTGTCTTTCCGTGCATGTCGTAAAAACCGAAGAGGGATTGTGTCCCCTAACATGATGGACTAATGTTATGGGCGATAGGCTGATCTCTTATCACCATAAGGTTTATCATATCCAGCTTAGGACATCGTATCAACAGTGGCTGCAAGTTGTCTTTGATTACTTGTGGCTCTGCCCACCCCTATTAGGGATTACGGGCGTGAGTTTATGTATGTATGTATGTCGTAAATAATTTCATTTTTTCCTCAGCATTGCACCCGGGGCGTGTCGCTAGTTATACATATACGAAGACAGAGAATAAAGAATATTAGACCGCGTAACTTGCGGCCCCGCTCCAATTCGTATATTTCGAAGAAAAAGCGTTAAGTGTCCGCTTTCCTTATTTTTTTGACGTGACTTATTGTATGTTTTTCTCATTAACTACTTGGCCAGACAAAGGGGCTATCTGAGGGCTGAAGCTAATAGTTTTTTTTGTATTGTTCCAGGCAACAACGTGGACAGTTCTCGTCGCCAGATCGACCAGAAGTCCAACCAGTGGTTCGGCGCCACCCTCACCAGCACCGGCAGGAATGGACCTATTGTGGTGAGTACCAGTTTTATCATCATGAAACTTTGAGGGGCCTTTGGCGGCTCAATAATAAGCCTGACACTAGGGTTGATTAGGTTGGTATTCCACCTCACAACCCACACGAGAAGAAGAAGGTCATGATGGTTGCCGGATTTTTGTTGAATAATATTTGAGGTTTAAAATGTTGTTGGGGGAATTTTATAATAATTTGTAATAATTTCCATTACGTTTGTTTTGATGTCCACTAAATTACCAATTGTTTACCTACTGGGATTCAATTCGAATATTCAATAAGTACTTCCTCTCCTTCTTGTATCGTGTGGGTTGTGAGGTGGAGTACCAACCTCATCAACCCTGGTGTCAGGGTTACTATTGAGCCGCCAAAGGTAATGAGTACTTAAAGCTATTTACGTGACCCAACGTGTCCTATCTTTGTCTATCCGCCTAAAACTACTGCTGCTAGTTTCTGCTTACCCTGGTGGGAAGTAGGCGTGAGTTTACGTATTCAAAATTCAAATTCAAAAATATTTTTATTCAGTAGGTAACATAGTTACACTTTGAAGTCAATTTTTACATAACGAACGTCTTATCCGCCTAAAACTACTGCAGCTTCTCACAACCTGTATAGCCGGGGAAAATAAGTATGTATGTATGTAAGTATATATGTATGTATATAAGTAACTCAATGCTGCAAGGCCGGTACCTGGGTTGTACAATGTTGCAAATAAAATGGTCTAATTCAATTAACAGCGTCAAATCAAATATCTGCCTAGCAATATAAAAGTGATAGCATAGATAGTTTTAGTCGCCGGGCGCAGCAGGAAGGGTGCGCCTTCCGCCAAGATGTCCCATAAACTTTATAGGTCAGTAGACCGTCAGGTCACCGTCTCCATCCTATAGCTCTATTAGGAGACAGCTACAATATAGGTAACTCTATAGAGTTACGGCATATGTTAACCCGTGAGGTGAGATTTTTTTTTATTAATAACTGGCAACCCGGCTTCGGTCGGGTGCAATGCTGAGGAAAAAATGAAATTATTTACGACATCACATTAAAACCCTCAAAAATGATAGTATTTCTCCACTATTTAATGGAATTTTTAAACATATAAACCTTCGTCTTGAATCACTCTATCTATTTAAAAAACCGCGTCAAAATCCGTTGCGTAGTTTTAAAGATTTAAGCGTACATAGTGATATGGGGACAGAAAAAGCGACTTTGTTTTATACTATGTAGTGCTATGGGTTCGCATTTGACCATAATCTCACCTGATGGTAAGTGACGATGTGGTCTAGGTTGGATCACGCTTACCTAGCAAATGCCTATTCACTCTAGCCTTGAAGACTCTCAGATTATAAGTTGGAAAAACAGACGACGGCAGACAGGTTCCAAGTTTGAAATCATGAAAGCAGACGGTAAATTGTATTTTCCACCATAATGCGACTTTATGATATTTCACTTTTTGTTGGAAACTTAATATTACATAAACAGCCTATATACGTCCCACTACTGGGCACAGGACTCCCCTCAATCAACCGGAGGGGGTATGGAGGTGTTTGTATGGCTAATAGCTGGGACCAGCGGCTTAACGTGCCCTCCGAAACACGGAATCATCTTACTTTTTCAGACAATCAGGTGATTCAAGCCTGAAAAGTCCTTACCAAACAAAGGACAGTCTCACAAAGTGATTTCGACAATGTCCCCATCGGGAATCGAACCCGGACCTCCAGATCGTGAACCTAACGCTCTAACCACTAGACCACGGAGGCTGTTAATATTATAAACTTAATATTATATTGTTTTTTTAAAAGCGAATGTGTCAGCATTGTAGTGAGTGGAATTCCGTGGTATCTGCCTACCCTAACGGGAAATAAGCGTGGTATATACGAAATGTATTTTTATTTTGTTTTTTTTTTTTAAAGAGAAATGTCTCCTTAAGAGAAGAATCCTTATTAGAAGGGGGGCAGAGGCGGCCTTATCGCCAAGAGAGATTTCTCCCAGATAACCTTCGGTAGAGTACACATGTACATGTGTGTCCGCCTTAAGAACTTTCATATATGGGATGTGGTCACAAATTGTCGTTATTAACATTGTGGTTCTGTCCACCCCACAGGGAACACTTCCCTGAGTTGTGTCTGTCTATTTCTCTCAAGTACCAACCAACGGTTTATTAGTAGGAAACAAAAGCTTGTCCATCAATTGGTGCTGACATTTCCAACTGGGTCGCTGGTGGGTTGTGGGGTTATATCGTGGGGATGGGCGGGGATTAGTGTTGTCTGGTACCTCGTGGCAAAAAGCGGGACTTGGGTAGGTAACGAAAGCGGGAATTGGGTATAAGTCATAGGGACTGTAACCTGGAACCTGACAGAGGGCAGCAGTAACTGTCAGTACTGTTCAGAGGCGGAGTACAGGAGTCCTAGTACGGCTTTTAAATAGACTACTCTGGGCGCCATCCCTTTCGCGTCAGACAGAGTATAGCAAGAGGAAAACCACTGCTCTATTTTTCCCTAAAAAGTAGCATGGTGAATACTACACCGACAAGAGCGTGGCTCTTAAATTATTGATGATTTAATAATGTACCCACTTTAGGACACTGTCGCACTGACATATTTGACATTTAGTGAGACTTACAGTTCAATTTGTCAAAAAAGTAAAGTGAAGTGAGTGAGTGAAAGTGGTGATATTCAATATCTCCTATACTTAAAGGTTGCCTGGAAGAGATTGCTACTTAGCAATAAGGCCGCCTATTGTACTAATTCTATTTCTCTTTTTGTATTTTGTTTTTTCCTGTTTGTGCAATAAAGTATTTGTTATGTTATGTTATGTGACATGGTGACCGTACAAAACAGCAATACTCGTAAGGCGACAGTGTCAGTATGCGCGCCAGTACCGCACGTTCACGTGAGACGGAAATTAGGACCCGTGAAAATCGCGACGTCCCGCTTAAACCGGGACATCTGGCAACACTAGTGAAGATAGGTGGGTTTACGATTTGTGGACAGATACCTAGATTGAGCTATCTGGGTTAAAGGGTAGATAGGAAACGAGCTGGGAATTAGGTCAGGTAGAACCGGAGCAATCGGCTATATAGGTGTTATATTAGTGCTATTAAAAGGCGGGGTTAAGGTTTACCCTTTGTTTTACTACTTAATTTACCTATTATTACATAAAGTTAAGGGTGACGTGGTAGCCTAGTTGAACGCTTGACTCTCATTATGGGATCGCAGGTTCAAATCCAGCATGGGCCAAAACCAATGATTTTCGAAATCTTTTCTTATTCATGTTTGAAATAGAAATAGAAAGAAATAGAAATACTCTAAAATGATTTTGATTTTGGATCTAAAATGATTATCATGTGCTCGGTGGTGAAGGAAAACTTCGTGACGAACCCCACATAACACTAATGTGTTTTCGAAGTATGTGACCTGTATTGGGCTGGTTTTCCCTTCGAGTTGGAAGGTCAGACAGGCCGTCGCTTCTGTAAAAAACCGGACCTGTCAAATCTTCAGGTTAGGTAAGCGGACCCTGTGAAAACGGGATAACGCTAGGGAGATGATGATTGGAAAAATAAACTATTTTAATCTAATAGAGGAGCTCGGTGGCGCAGCGGTAAACGCGCTCGGTCTACGATTGTTGAAGTTAAGCAACTTTCGCAAAGGCCGGCCATAGGATGGGTGACCACAAAAAAAAGTTTTCATCTCGAGCTCCTCCGTGCTTCGGAAGGCACGTTAAGCCGCTGGTCCCGGCTGCATTAGCAGTCGTTAATAACCACCAATCCGCACTGGGCCCGCGTGATGGTGTAAGGCCCGATCTCCCTATCCATTCCGTGAATCCCGGGGCCGGAAGGCCCGTGCCCCAGCAGTGGGGACGTTAATGGGCTGATGATGATGAATGTAATAGAGTAAGAATTTCTAAAAAAAATATACAATACTGTTATGATATTTTGTATAGCAAAAGCAAATATGGTCTCCCTCTGCCCTCCTTCATAGTGATCTCAAAGTTGCTAAGTACCTATTTACTTTACTTACCAAAGAACACAGAGGTTTGAAAGTAACAAAATATATTACAAAGAATACGTTCGAGTGACTTGAAAGGATTGAGTTATGGCCGTCGATGAAATTTTACGAACGCAAATAAATTATTTTACTTTCCAATAAATTATTGCAAATATTTTTTATGGTGCCGCGATTGCATTCAATACCTCGACTCGGTTTCAAAATGTTCTGACATTTCTTTTTTTTAAGTTAAAGGTCTGTTTACACTGATTCATAAACCATATTCATAAGCTCACCACTAAAGGGGAAGTCAGAGGTGCTTCCATCATAAGATGAATTAAGTATACAGGCCTCACCAAGCTTTGCAAACTATGAAAACCATCTTCGATGCAATTTATGACAAATATGCAAAAAGACAAGGTATGAGGAGCTCGGTGGCGCAGCGGTTAACGCGCTCGGTCTGCGATTGTTGAAGTAAAGCAACTTTCGCAAAGGCCGGTCATAAGATGGGTGACCACAAAAAAAAAGTTTTCATCTCGAGTTCCTCCGTGCTTCGGAAGGCACGTTAAGCCGTTGGTCCCGGCTGCATTAGCAGTCGTTAATAACCATCAATCCGCACTGGGCCCGCGTGATGGTTTAAGGCCCGATCTCTCTATCCATCCATAGGGAAGGCCCGTGCCCCAGCAGTGGGGACGTTAATGGGCTGATGATGATGATGCAAAAAGACATGGGTGTTTTTCGTTTTGAAAGTTCCCCCTATTCCCAGTAGTCTTACCGAGTATTCTTACCACCAGCTGAATTCTTACTACTGGGAATTTCCTTCCCAATAGACTTACTGAATAGTAAGATTTTGCTTTTCTTATTACATACATACATACATAAACTCATGCCCGTAATCCCTAATGAGGTGGGCAGAGCCACAAGTAATCAAAGACAACTTGCAGCCACTATTGATACGATATCGTAAGCCGGATATGATGAACCTTATGGTGATAAGGGATCAGCCTATCGCCCATAACATTAGTCCATCATGTTAGAGGACACAATCCCTCTGTAGGTTTTTTCGACATGCCCGGGAAGACAAGCAGCTGAACGTGTTCTATGTTTTTTATTTGCTCCCAGAACAGTATAGAAGCTTTTCTTATTAATTTTACCTTGTCAAAATTTATAAAGCATAGACTTCGTATTTGATAGACAGTAGCTTTATGATACTTCACTTTTCTATCTCCATCTCTCTTTGGCATTTATTATTCCCATCTGATGGTGGGGTATTTCTCTTTTATTTTTTCATTCGCTCTATCGGACGTGTTTTCGTCTCGGAAACTGTTTAAAAAAAATGCAAATAAGTAATTCTAGAACTTGCTACAAAAACGCAATAACGCCGATTAACCCAATCATTTGAAAACCCAATCGTGAGCGATTTCTGCCAAATTGACTTTACTGGCTTCTCATCCAATCGAACCTTAAGCCCATCTTCAACCCGCGTTCTCCGAAGCCGTCGGCAACGTTCAGAAATGAGACACTTTTTCTGCCATCTAAATAAGGAGTCGGAATTTTTATTTCGGAATGCCGAATTAGTGCAAAAAGCAGTCGCTCCCAGGCAACCGGCAATTTGTTTAGGCATTTTGTTCCATTTGCACCCTCCACTGGGACGACGCAGCGCGTTCGGAATTCGAAATGGTTTTGATGTACAGGCTGTTTGTAATTAATTCCTTTTGCAATTAATATTCTTTTAAAACGAATAAAACATCTCTGGCTTTTTAATAATGATGTTGGAGTCGAGACGAAAATTACGTTTCAAGAATACCTAATAAAGAGTAAATTATACGAATTGCGCTGCGAATCGGTGAGAGCGATTATATTTTTTAAGATTTTTTTTTAATTTAAGTACTCTTCGGTCAACATGTACCTATATACATATTTTTAAGCTTTAAAAAAGTAACTTTCGAAAGCGACAACTGTCTATGATGAATAAAATACGTACACCATAGACAAAATATTTACACGGAGTAATATTAAAAAAGGACAGAATTATAAAAAAAAAAAAAATTTAAGTACAATAAAAAGAACTGAGCTACTTTAGTTGAAAAGCCCGCCTCTAAAATTAATTTCAACTTTTATCGTTGTTCTAATTATGAATTAGTAATTCAAAATAGACGTGTCATAGTTTTCCCTAATCAATCTAAGCTCTACGCCCTGTATAAACGTCGTGAAGCATCTAAAAATAAGGTATTGATTTATAATTGCCAGCCCGCTGCGCTCGCGCAGTTTTTGCAGGAATTACAAATCGTCCACTCCTTAAGAACTTACTTTGAGCCGTGTAATTGTCTTCTTGCTTTCTTGTCTGTTGCCATGAATATTGACGACGATTGTTTTTGCCGAAGACCGCGCCAGTGCGTGTAAGGGTTAAGAATTCGCTCGTACGTTCGTGGTATAAGAAGACCAGGTATGCTCAACCCTATGACAAGCCGCCATTGCTAGCCCTTGATGGCGTAAGTGTTACCATTAAATTGGTATCTCCAACATTCTAAGGATGTAAATTTTATTATTGCAAATTAAGTGAATTACTGACTAATTTATTTAATTACTATTACTTGTCACATATATGAAAATCATTTAATTTAATTTAATCGCTCGTACGTTTAAGATCATGTAGGAGAATTTCGTTTTCAGGAATATATTCTCTTGAATTGTTATTATTGCAGGTATCATCATAATCATCATAACATAAACAGAGCCATTAAGTTAACCTAATTTTACGGAGCCATTAAATTAATTTAACTACTTGGCCGGACAAATGGGTAGCGCCTGTAATTATGACAATCGATAAACACCGAACAGCCTCAGTGGTCTAGTGGTTTGAGAGTTAGGCTCACGATCTGGAGGTCCGGGTTCGATTCCCGGGACATTGTCAAAATTACTTTGTGAGACTGTCCTTTGTTTGGTAAGGACTTTTCAGGCTTGAATCACGTGATTGTCTGAAAAAGTAAGTAAGTAAATGTTTCGGAGGGCACGTTAAGCCGTTGGTTCAGGCTATTAGCCGTAAAATCATCTCCACCAACCCGCAGTGGAGCGGAGTATGCTCCATACCCCCTCCGGTTAATTGAGGGGAGGTCTGTGCCCAGCAGTGGGACGTATATAGGCAGTTTATGTAATAAATTTTGTAAAGCATATTCATATCTTGGCCCCCTGTTGCAATGGGTCACAATACCGCTGCCTACCCCATGTTATTAAGAGCTGCCAATTTTCCCAGCATTCTTAGATTCCTTAACAGCCAGCTAAGTAGTGGCGATTGTAATTGCAAATACATTTCCTGCGATAAATCGTAAGATATCGCGCGCTGTCGTCACGGCGCGTCGACTGCGCATACGCATGTTTATGCCACAGATTAAAGACAACGACGATACAAACAAATCCCAACTAGGAACTCTTAGGCCTATGAATTATATTTTGTATCAGGTGAGAGCCCTCAACGCTCCCTATTTGTCCGGCCAAGTAGCTAATGTCATTTGCGGCAAATCTACAGTATTAAACTTATTGTGCACATAAGTATAGTTGATTGATTTATATGATAAGTATAGTTAACAATGACAAAAAGAATAGGTAACAAAAAGATTTGTGTTTTTTTTCTATGTAGGTATTTTTTTCTCAAACTACAACTAATTACAGTAACATAATATAGTACCAAATACCTCGTCTATATATAAAATAAATCTTAGTCTATGATGTATTTATTTCATTTGCGTGCGATGCGCAGCGTCTGTCTGTATAAGGCATTAGTCGGACAGATTGACGCGATATCTGCGTACGCGCATAGAACTCGTATTGTTGCGGAGACGTGTGGAAATTTATACCCTGTTTTGTACAGCACTAGTACTAAGATAAGGGAGTGAGGTATTTAACTACTTAGGGAGCTTTATATTTTTATGCCTATTTTTATGCCTTGTTTATATGTCTCTTATGTCGAGGTCTGAAAAAACAAATTGTGTTAGGGATTTGTAGAAGCTTTTTGTGTTTCGTCGGTGGAGACGTTAAGAAATTTAGAGTATTAAGGTTTTTAAGGATAAGGACTTTTCCTGTCGAACATCACACATAACACATTAAGAGATGCTTTCATCTCATAAAACAAATTCAAGTATTTAAAGTATTGCGATTCAAAGTGTGACTTCTTCTATCGTGTGGGTTGTGAGGTGGAGTATTAACCTCATCAACCCAATTGTCAGGGATACTATTGAGCCGCCAAAGACCCCTGACATGACTCATGTAACGACTACTTACTTACATCAGTATAGTAACCGGGACCAACGGCTTAACGTGCCTTCCGAAGCACGGATCATCTTACTTCCGGACTATCAAGTGATCAGTCTGTAATGTCCTAACCAAACTAGGGACCACAAAGTAATTTTTGTGATATGTCCCCAGCGGGAATCGAAACCAGGACCTCCGGATCGTGAGCCCAACGCTCAACCACTGGACCACGGAGGTCGTTGTGTGACAATAAAGTGTGACTAAAGTCATTTTTGAGTTTGAGTTTGTGTTGACTATATGTCTTATTTGGAACAGTTACATTAAAATTTAGTCTTTGATGACATTAAAAAAATACATTATGTACTGAGAAGGACAGAGAGCGAGCATCCAACACCAGTAAATGTTAACTTCCCTTTTACAGAAAACGCTTTCGCCTTTTTCATATTAAAATGAAACATTTCACACAAAATAAGAAATATCATAAAATCCAGAGCATAAAATTACTAATTAAGAAAACAGTTTCAAGATTCTTATATCAATCAACGAAATTATCGCTTATTAACTCCGCGTTGCGCAAAATGTATGATTTTTTTGAGTTTGAAAAATTATGCCGCCATTTGTCAGCGGCGAATGCTTTTGTTTCTTGCGTACGCGCACCTTATTCGGTTTGACAGCTACTGGCTTCAAAGCACCCTTATATGGAACATTTCTCTTATTGTCCGTACGTTTGTAAACATTTTTGCGGGTAATCCTCGGGAGGTTCGCGGAATCTCATGTTTTTCCTCTTTTTAGTCCGAAAACCATTTTGGTTCGGTAATTAATTCGAGTTTGTGTATATTTTTTGTGGCCGACGGTGTTTCTGGGAGTTTTTAGTGTGCCATTCGGTAAAAAACATGGTATTTTCGGGAGTCCTTTTGTTTTATGTCTATTGAAAAAGGAAATCCACACTAATATTCTGTATGTGAAACTGTCTTGTCTAACTTACATCAATCAGTAAGTAGTAAGCGGGACCAACGGCTTAACGTGTCTTCCGAAGCACGGAGTATTTCATGTCAGGTATACTTAAACGGTTGCAGTGTAGCTGAAAAAAAATCATATTTACAAATACTTTTTTGCACATACCGCAAGAAATTATTTAAATATACCTACACAAAAAAGAATACTGGACAATAGGCGGTTTTATTGCTCTCCAGCTATTTCTTCCAGGCGACTAGTGCCATATCACACCCCGGACACTTCATACGTTTTCATATAGGGATTCAAAAAAAGATGTTGTAAAATCTATTATAGTTCTAGGGTGATAAAAAATATAACACGTGCCATATTGCGCCCGCGCCCAATAAACTTTTTATTCAAAAAACTATTAATATCACGGTACTTAAGTTACCATTTCGGCCTGACTTCGACAGAATACGGCCCGATCCGTCACGCACGCACTGTAAGGTTTTATGCCGAAACAAAAAACCGGATAAGTGTGAGTCGGTCCTAAACCCTTTTTACGATTTAAGTATAATACTTACTCGTAGTAATTACAATGCATACTTTGAAGATTGATATTCTTTCATCGATGATTGGAAGAAAGAAAGACAAAACTTTTATTTCGATATTGGACGCCACATTAACGAACTTAAATGAAATAAATAAATAAAAAAAAAAGCTCTATTAGACAAACTCTTAGAATTGATGGGCATAGATTGATTTGTTATTAGTTGTACGATTGTACTGATGTTGTGTGTACAAAAAATAATTATAGTTGTAATTAATAATTATAATTATATTGATTGATACAATTTGTCACTAACTGACGCATCTAAAACTTTTGCCAAATCTGATTTGCATCTTTTGCTATTGCTAATAAGACACAAATTATTTTAGCAAAACATTGCAGATACGTCGTTATGCAGAGTCAGCCACGAATATGATTTGAATAATCAAACAAAATTCTTTCGCTATCCTTATTTGCCCGCGGATCTCTAAAACACATCTTTGCTGTTGGTCTTTTTTTTTAAATATACCTCATCAAAGCCTATTCATTATTTCACCATTACATTTTTTGTCCGTCCGTCTGTTGATGGGCCCCGATGGCCAGCATTCGATTCCCCGCTCGGTAAAATTAAATTAACTAACGTTATAATTAAATAAGCCCATTTGTTATTCGAAAGGGGTTATTAATAGTGTAACATGGTTAGGAAATAAAAAGGTTGGTCTGGTTTCAAAATCTTGTTAATACCATTAGCGGAGCGCGGAGGAATTACTTTATTATTCTAAGTTACTCTAAGTAACCAACTAAGTAGTTAATGATACTAAATCGGCAATAACCAACTTAATTTGACAGGACTAAAACAAACTCCATCTCTCTCTTATGTAAGTAAGTGAAGGACGGCATTAGGCTTTTAAAACCGTCAAACTAAAGTAAGGTTAAGTTTGGAAAAATCTACAATAAGTCAAGGCAATAAGCCACCTAGAGGTTTGCACGATTCCTTGCCTAACCCCATGTAATGTTTGTTGCTTTAAAAAATTAAAATATCTATGACTTTTCTACCTTTTTCAACTGCGGTACCTATGGTTGGTTTTAATAAACGAATCTCAGCTGAGAGTGCCCTCAAGATCACGTTCAAGTCTCTGTTTTTATATGAGAACTGTCACTAACATTGACTTGATCTTCAGGGCAGTCTCGATGCTGTGATTAGTTTATTAATACCACCCTAGTTCAATCTGAACAGCAAAGGCTGGAACTGTCTTCCGTCGTCTGTTTTTCCGACTCGTTATAAGGGTCTTCTAGGCTAGAGTGAGTAGGTATTTGCTAGTCCACATCGCCACTTACCATCAGGTGAGATTGTGGTCAAACGCGAGATTATTTTATAAAAAGAAAAAAACTACTCACTATTTATTTTCCAAGTAAATACCCAGTCTCCACGGCTGTCTTGAGACTTGTAGTGAAGATGAATCGCCATCTATAGCTATCTGTACCATCAATAAATCAACCTGTACGCTTGAAGCGGTAAAGTCGGCGCCTTTACGAAACGATATGCATCTACTGAGACGCTCTCAACCGGTCTTACACCTCAAATTATATATATAATTAATAATATTACACGTAATTAAGAATAATTAATTTGAATTAAGAAGGGTTAAGTGGAATTTTATTGGGTATTGATATCGGTTTTTGAGGATCGCAATTAGTTGACGAGCCGGTTTAATGTCAGACGGTGCGTGCAAGTTTGTTACACCCCTGAAACCTGAAAAAAGTCACAATCGACGTTGATGCCTAGCTGGCCGCCTGGATTTTGTCCGCGTTATGATTCTAACTTTAAAAATTACACAGTTTCATACGAACTTTCAACCCCTTTTTTAACTCCTAGCGGGTTGAATTTCGACGTAATTATTGATAACTAGCTGTCCGCCCGCAATTTCGTGCGCGTCATGATTCTAACTTTAAAAATTATAAAGTTTCATACGAACTTTCAACCCGTTTTTTAACCCCTAGGGAACTTAGTGAGCACCTACATTCCATGGTATTTACGTCCTTCTAGTTTCTGAGATTTCGTGATTGATCAATGAGTGTTATTTCGCTTTCACGTAGATAAACAGTGACAATAGGGTGTTAGACTGGGTCAAAGAAAAATTCTATGTGCTCGTCTGACTTTACAACTTATTATCGAATTTTATTTATAAATTAAGTAGTAATGAGTAAAAAAAAAAGAAAAAGAGAGAAAAAAAAGAAAAGGTGCAGAGAAGGTGCAGGTCGTGTCGTATCGGGAGGTGAATGTTTTGGCGGGAAGAAGAGAGGAATGGCGATTACTCCACCGACAAGAGCGCAGCTCTTAAATAGAGAGAGAGAGAGTAATGAGTATGACGATTGACCGCTTTTATCGATGGCGTAATAGAACAGTATTTCTACACAAACTCCAAAGAAAACTTTCGTATTGATTCAATTTTTGAAGTATGGCTTCTGTCAAGAGGTTGGAGATTCGTATTGACGTATCAAAAAAAGTATGTAATTTGACTAGGTTGTCAAGTAGCCTATTTGATTAAAACTATTAATTGGTACATACTTACAATACATAGATGACGAACAGTTATTTCAATCTTTATCCGCTCGGAGTTATTAGTTTTATTGTCTATGGCCGTGTTATTACGGCCACGCGCACGTTTCCTGCCGCGCAGTACCTATGCGCGTGCGCACAAGTCGACACAATAAACGCGCATGCGATGCTCCGTACGTTTCCTCTGATTTATATTGTGGTTGGTTTGAAAGGCTTATAGCGATATTGGAATGAATGAATATACTCGGAGGACGCTTGATGTATATTTATTTTAATAATATTATACAATGCACTCAGGCAGGACAGGGGGAAGTGGAAAGTCAAGAGGGAAGGCCTTTGCCCAGCAGTGGGACATTCTAGTCTAGTAAAAAATACAATAAAATTCAAAAGTATACAATAATATATTAACATCTACATCGTCAACTTACAGTAAAAAAATAGTATATGGAATAGTTATAAGTAGCTATCACAGTTTATGTATGTATGTATGTTCAATAGGTAAAGTCGGGTTGAGTCGCTAGTTGTGGGAAACTACAATATTGCTCAGAATGAACAGTAATATGAGGTACTTACGTTGCATTTTGCAATAACAGTCCTTATCACTTGTGAGTAAATTGAAAAATGGATGCAATTACTTGAATGCAACTCTGAAGACAATGCAGTATTTATAGCAACTCGCTGATGGTACATTATGATTATGACCACGGAATAGAGGAAAGAGGAATGACGGGCCAAAGAAACGTGTCATGCGCGCCATACAAGTATCTTCTATCGTATGAGTTGTGAGGTGAATTACCAACTCATCAACCCTGGTGTCAGGAAACAAAACAAGAAACAAGAAACATTTATTGAGAAGCTGTGTAGGTACATACATGCAGGTGTCAAACATTATGAAATTGTCTAAAAAAAAAAAATCAAACAAATATTTATTTTTCAAAATTGGCTTACAAAGTTAGCGCTTTTTGAACGTCAAACATAATTAAATTACATATTATGTAACTAGCTGTAAAACTACTACCACATCGGAATCTGTAACGCTGAGGGAAAGACGTGGCCAGAAAACCTCCCAGCACAGGGCCCTAGTCCTACTGTTTCATGTTTTCCTTTCTTTTCTTTTAATCCAGTTTGTATTACATAATTTATAGACTTAAATACAATGGTATTCCAATTACAGTCGGTGGAAGGAAAGTGAAAAATAAAGAGTTTATGTGACTTTATCACAGAAACAGTGTTTTATGAGCTCCCTGACAGAAGCAGGCCTGTCCACATACCTACTTTTCAACAGCATGTCCATGTCGGACGTACAATATTACAAATAATGTCAGTATTAAGCATTAAGGAATTAAGTAAGTACCTAATAATTAGTCACATTATAAACATTTGTCAATTTTAAATATCATTGTTGTTGAAAATATTCATTCAAGTCAGGGTTACTACTGAGCCGCCAAAGGCCCCTGTCATGACTCATACAACGACTACGTACTTACATCAGTAAGTAGTAACCGGGAACAACGGTTTAACGTGCCTTCCGAAGCACGGATCGACTTACTTTCGGACAATCAGGTGATCAGCCCGTAATACAAGTATGAGCAAATAGTTCATACTTCAACTTTAAACTCCACTTGTCTCCGAATCCTATGACGTACAGAGCTCCGCTGATGTATATTACAAAATTCGTCTTATGCATTATAACTTGCAGGGCAAGAAGTCAAATATATATGTTTGCTGTTTAGCAATAAGGCCGCCTATTGTGCTTATGTTTTATTCGTATGTTTATGTCCTTTATATAATGTTGTTGTGCAATAAAGTATTATTGATTGATTGATTGAAATATCTACTATAATTCAATGAGATCCCTCTTTATCGCAGGAAAGCTAACCTTAGTCATCATCATCATCATCATCAGCCCATTAACGTCCCCACTGCTCGGGCACGGGCCTTCCCTATGGATGGATAGGGAGATCGGGCCTTAAACTACCACGCGGGCCCAGTGCGGATTGATGGTTATTAACGACTGCTAATGCAGCCGGGACCAACGGCTTAACGTGCCTTCCGAAACACGGAGGAGCTCGAGATGAAAACTTTTTTTTTTGTGGTCACCCATCCTATGACCGGCCTTTGCGAAAATTGCTTAACTTCAACAATCGCAGACCGTGCGAGTTTACCGCTGCGCCACCGAGCTCCTCAGTAACCATAGTATGATAGGATATTTATCACATTTTTTTTGTATGCAGCATGATACGAAAAGTAATGATAAAATTCCAACCTATCACATAAAACTTTTAGAGTCTGAATTAGGATTCGAATTTGAATGACACTGTGCTTACTACTCGTACTTTTGTATACTAGTACGGTCACGAGCGTTAATATGTATACACTTTGGTACCATGTAACATTAACTTTTTTGACAAATTGAACTGTAAGTCTCACTAAATGTCAAATACGTTAGTGCGACAGAGTCCTAAAGTGGGTACATTATATCGCTCATGACTGTACACCCCGGCACTTCATACATAAATATCGTTTTTACACAGACACTACACATTGACGTTATTCATCATCATCAATTTAAGAGCCAGGCTCTTGTCGGTGCAGCATTTTCCATTCCAGTCTATCAAAGGCCAATTCCTTGACTTCCCTATAAGACACGACGTTAACCTTTTCTTTAATCTGTTCCATGTAAGCTCTTCTTGGTCTTCCCCTTCCTCTCTTTCCTTCTAGCTTTCCTTCTATGATGTTTTTAATGAATTCGTCGTGTCTTATTAGGTGTCCAATCATCTTGCCTCTTCTGTCCTCAATAATTCTCAGTATTGACGTTATTACCCCGTCGTTTTTGCGTCGGGGGTTAAAAAGAAAGATGGAACATCATAATTTCTAATAAGTAATGACATTGTGCATGTTATCATAGTATAACATACATACATAAACTCACGCCCGTAATCCCTAATGGGGTGGGCAGAGTCACAAGTAATCAAAGACAAGTTGCAGCCACTGTTGATACGATGTCGTTACCTGGATTTGATAAACCTTGGTGATAAGGGATCAGCCTATCGCCCATAACATTAGTCCATCATGTTAGAGGACACAATCCCTCTCTCGGGTCGATCATAGTATAAACATTTTAATTTTCGTAGTAAAACCCACCAAAATTATTATTTTAGTTTAAAATACTTACACTAAAACAAGTACTGCCGGTCAATCTGTCTAGCAGTATAACCCGACCGCGTTACGAAGCACCACGCGCTAAAATGCGTAATTAGACGATGCTTATTTTCTTAATTTGACACGATTTTGTTGAATGTATATACCGCTGTGTACGAATGTATAATTAAACGAGAGCCAAGTTTTCGCCGCATGTTTAGTGGTATCAATGAGCTCAGCCGCTGGTGGGGAGCAGAGAGTTGCTGTTCTATACGTAGTAACATAAACTGCCTATATACGTCCCACTGCTGGGCACAGGCCTCCCCTCAATCAACCGGAGGGGGTATGGAGCATACTCCACCACGCTGCTCCACTGCGGGTTGGTGGAGGTGTTTTTACGGTGTCTATACGTAGTATTATTCCTTATTCTATGATACTAGGCCAGAATGAAGTTATTAGCTTTCCCCTTCATATGGAGCTCGCAAATTGTATTTTGCTTGCGGCATCTTGGTTTTATACCTGCTGATTACGGTTAGGTCCAGTAAGGAAGACTTGGAAAATTCATGTGATTTGGCTCTCCATACTTGATACAGTGCTTGCCCTAGTTATGTAGCTTTGACTTTTGGGATAACTCAATCTACATTAACACTTTCACGGGCAGAGACCATGGGTCATTGATGGTTCATAATAGATAGTATGACACCTTGGAATCGGAACGTCATTAGACGTTCTGTCCTTGAAAGTGTTGATATTATAAAGAGGTACCTAAAGCTTGTGAGTTTGTTTGTAGGAAGTAACCTCTGGAACTACTGAACCAATTTTGAAAATTCACTAGAAAAAAAAAATAGAAATATTAATTAGTAGCCATTAATCGGGTACAAATCATGGAAAGCATCTCATATCAATTATTTACAATTCAAACCCATAAAGTCGAATTCCGTGATTTAGACCCGAACCGGGAATCGAATCCGTTACCAGTGATGTGTCGTTCCCGGGAATGTTCCCACTTTGGGAATGTTTCCAGCAGTAAATTTCGCAAAATGTATGTAAAAAGTACTTTATTACCTAACCTTTAGGCAGATAAGACCAGAGTACAAGAAAGAACAATCTAAAAAGAGAAGCAGCCAGTGTCCTTACTATTAAAGAGCTTTTACAATGGGGAAATTCCCACTTTGGGAATACAACACTACGATGTAAGTCACTCGTGCTCCGAACAGGGCTGTCAAAGATTCCAAGCCTAAATGCGGCTAATACTCTGATGGCTAGTACTTCACACTCGCTAAAACAAAACAAAAAGCCCCCAGATAATCTATAGATCGAATTAAAAGCGCGGCGATACAAAAGCTGCATTGTGCGCAGGCGCGGTCACGGCTCGGCGCGCGCGCATACTTCAATGCGCAATGAAAAGGGGCGGGGTAGTGCGAACTCCTCGCGTGTTATATTGCCGATTGGATTACTATACTCTCCATGTCAGCTTATCTACTTGCCCCATAATTATAGGAGGTATTCCTGACTGTTCCTATTTGAATCCCTTATGAATTATTATTTTCTTGTAAAGATCTTGTTGGTGCTTTGTTGTTCACACGTTTTGTTTCTGGTTCAAAGAACTTGTAAGTATGGGGTCTGTTTGCTGTTTGTCCGGCCAAGTAGTTAATGCCATCCGCGGCAACTCTACAATAAGTCACGTCAAAAAAGTCTATTTGTTAGATTTATGAATCAGATATTCCTCTTGTACCAAAGTTGACTGTTCATTTCTTTTGTAAAATATTCTTGATTTCGGAAAATTTGCTTTTGTGCTGGATGTGCAGCTGCTTGTCTTCCCGGGCATGTCGTAAAATCCGACAGAGGGATCGTGTACTTTATAACTATAGCATGATGGCCAATTGTTGTGGGCTGGTCCCTTGTCACCATAAGGTTCATCATATCCATCTTAGGACTTCGTTTCATCAGTGGCTGCAAGTTGTCTTTGATTCCTTGTGACCCACCCTATTAAGCATGGCGGGCGTGAGTTGATGTATGTAATATTATAAATTATTGTTTTGCGTTTGATTGAAATAATTTCGACATTATGTTGCATTAATATTTTTAGTTCTGTAAAGTGTATAACGATTTAAGCTATTAATGATATCCGTTATCAATTTTATACTTACACTTTTTTCTAAACAATAACAACAAACACCAAGCGTTTCCTCAAGGTATAATCCTAGGACCGCTCCTTTACATTTTATATATTTCACCTTTACGAGTATTACAAGTTGCGAATGAAATGATAAGCGTCTCATTACCTTCCTCAGTGGAACTGATAAGCATCTGCTCATGTAGCTAGATGGTAATCGGTCAGTAAGTTATTATGGAGGCGACACTATCGCGGGTCATATCGTAATGGACACCATTCTCCAGGTATAGAGTATTGTGAGCTTAAGAGGGGTTTTATTTTAGGAGTTAATGTGTTTTTGCGGTGTTGGTTTGTGATTGTGAGTAAGATTATATATTACCTACGTTGCCTATTGTCAACTTTAGATTAAGAATGAGTTTTACTAAGATTTCAATTACGTACCAGCCTTAAGCAGTAGTAAGTACTAGCCTCCATGGTCTAATGGTGAAAGCGTTGGGCTCAGGTTCTGGATGTCCGGGTTCGATTACCGATGTGAACATTGTCAAAATCACTTTGTAAGACTGTCCTTTGTTTGGTTACGACATTGCAGGCTGAATCACGTAATGCCCGATTAAGTAAGATGATTCTGTACATCGAAGGGCACGTAAAATCGTTAGTCCCGGGCTACTGTTCCAAAACACCTCCAACAACCCGCAGCGGAGCATGGTGATGCAGTATGCTCCATACCCCCTTCGGACGTATATAGGTTATTATGTATGCTGTGTTAAATACTATTTGTTTTGTTACTTAATATATAAATTAGCAATTTTCATCGATCAGGTTTTTTTATTTTCACACAATAAAATCATCACTCGATCCATCTCTTACATCTCCATTCAATACTTAAACATGAATGGCTAGCAAAGCGCTTCCATTCATTCTCAAATCGATAAACAAGTAGAAACTTTACGCCAATATGACCTCTGCCAGCTAATTTCCTCCACAGATAACTCTACTTATTGCAATTTGATTTATGCTCATGCTATCGACTGGAAACATGCACCTTCGTAAAACGGTAGGGTTATCGATATTATTTATTGGAGTCGTTTTGTGCATCCGTGCTGAGTATCTCGAGATAATATTGTTATTGTATACCGGATACAATTGCCGGTGTTGCTGTATTATACAAGTATATTAAGTAGTATACTCACCGGTGTAAGCACAAGCGGTTTGATTTGATGTATAGTACCATGGTATAAGAAAACTAGGTATGCTCAATCCTACGACAAGCCGCCATTGCTAGCCCTTTGATGGCGTAAGAGTCACCACTGTGATACTATTAAATTGGTATCTCCAACATTCAAAGGACGTAAATTTTATTATTGAAAATTAAGTGAATTACCGATTAATGTATTTAATGACTATTTACTTATCACATATATAAAAATCATTAAAACTGTAAGTAAATCTATCTGTAAGAAATCTACCACGGATTAACGATGTGCCCTGATAAGTAAGCTATTTATTTTGACCTACCATACCTATTTACCTTCTTTTCTCTTTATTGTAACATATTTAAACTTTAGAAATATATTACCTGAAAGGCTCGTAGTGTGAACATCGCATTCCACTTAAAATATCTTGTAGTGAGAGCCTATCTGAGGCAGACAATTGATTTTAAGTGTTTCGATACAGGGCACGCGTACAATGGAGCTTTTTCCAGTACGCATCATCTAATTTTATTTTAAGTTATACCTGTCATTGTCTTACCCACTGAAAAGGAAAGGGACGGGTAATTGACAGTCATAAAATTTATGGAACACACGTCAATTTTAGGCAATAACCAAAAAACCAATAACCCGATAGAATTAAGTTGACAGCACTCGTCAAACGTGTAGCATATCAAAGAGATGTATTTTAATTAATCATTCATTTTAAAATGAACTAGATAATGATATAGAACAGTTATCTATCATCCGTCCCTTTCTCTTTCAGCGGGTAAGAAAATGACAGGTATAACTTAAAATAAAATTATATTTCTTGCGGAATTGACGCCAATACATAATGTTGAAACTATCGCCTTTTACCTCTTGTCAGTTAGTTATCTAAACCATTTTTTTCTTGTGAAGCAGAAAGAAAGCGTCACTTCCACTGTCAATTCCAGCTCGGCCATAAAACAATGATTTCGAATTTGTTTTCGAATTCATGTTTGGATCATAAATGATTATCACATGTTCAGCGGCGAAAGTTACCTACGTTCCCGAGAAATGCATTTCGGATGTGATCTAACCTATATTGGGCTGGTTTTCCCTTCGCGATTGGAAGGTCAGAGTTCGTTAATCACGCAGTCGCTTCTGTAAAAAACATTGACCTGTCAAATCTTCAGGCTAGCTTCAGGCGGACTCTGTGGAAATGGGATAATGCTAGGGAGATGACAGTGTATAACGATTTAAGCTATTAACGAGATCCATTATCAATTTCATTCATCTTTTTTCTAAACAATAACAACAAATATCAAGCGTTTCCTCAAGGTACAATCCTAAGACCGCTCCTTTACCTTTTATATATTTCACCTCTATAAATACTACAAGTTGCGAATGCATTGATAAGTGTCTAGGCGGTTGATAAATTTATTTCGAGGGTTGAAAGGCAAATGGGTTTAAGCGACATTTTGGGCGAAATTGACTTATATATATATTCGGAATCAGCGATTTTTTCCGCGTCGACTGATCTTGGTTTCAGATCAATCGAAGCTACTTTTTGGCGCTTCAACCAATTAGCACTTTGGGTACATTTTTAAAAACCCGTGTTTTAACCGACAAAAAAATGCACAAAATTCTGAGCGGGTGGCATATCAGTCGTATTCCGGGATATGAGTCGGTCACATAAGCTGTTATGTCTTTTCATTTTCATGATTCGAAGTCTGTTAAAGCGTTTTCCCTGACAGTGTTTTGTTATAGATAAGTCGGTTAAATCATTTGTCCTTAGACGAAACGAAAATAGATATGGCGCTTAAATCTTTTTGCTTTAATCCAGATTTTATAAATATTGTCGCTTCAACCGTTTTGCCTTCGACAGTTTAAAAGTAAAATTGGCACTTGAACTGTTTTGCCTTTACCGAAAATATTCATAGAATTTGACTTCAGCTATTTATGCTACATTTTTTTAAATTTTTTGTCGTATAGAACAACTATCATTTTCTTTTGAAAGGACTTAAAACGTTTTTCCAAAACAAAAAAGAAATAATGTTAACATTTCAGTCATCGCAATTTTGTATGAAACCTTGTGCCCGCATCACTTCAACATATCAAAATAAGTATGGGCAGGTCCTGGTTGGGCGGTTCACACAGCTAAAAATTACGATTCGGAAGACCGGGAGTGTGCGTGTCATCATGTCACCCAAGCCGTATCCGTTGATGGTGACTTCTATTTGTGTCTATCCCAAGTCGTTGTTGTGGTAGACTTTGACGTGGCTAGCGGAACCGAACTTCGAATTGAAGATCTGGTCACATGGCATACAATCAAGCTGGCCAGCCGAGTTTACCGTGTAATTGTAGGAAGGTTTCCGTTGAGTTTTCCGTATTTGGCGTCTTGGACTAAGATTTTCGAGGACTATAATTATCACGCGCTATTCCAGGTTCAGACACACTCATCCCAACTATCAGTTGGCATGTTGAAAGCCACATGGTTGCGCTTGAGTACGTCTTTGTACCGCAGGTATTGTCCACCTTGTTTACAGTTCCTTCTAGACACCTCGAAATTAACCTAAAAAAAACTAAAATAATTCAATTTCGCCCACCTCAAAAATCAGCTTTAGACCTACAATTAATATTTAACAACACAACTATAGAAGAAGTCAAGGATTTTAATTTATTAGGGATAACAATAGACATTCACATTGATTGGAAGGCACATATACAAAAAATTAAAACGAAACTATCACGATTTATATACGCCCTAAGTACTATAAAAGTAAATACAAACTTCAAAACGGCTCTGGCTATCTATTACGCATACGCTAACTCATGGCTACGATATGGTATCATCTTATGGGGGGAAAGCACAGACACCAAAGTTCTATTCGTACTCCAAAAAAAATGCGTGAGAATTCTATCAAACATCAGCCAAACAACTAGCTGCCGACCTTACTTCCAAAAACATAAACTATTGCCACTCCCGTGCATATACATACTGGAGGTAGGTATCTTCGTGCGACAAAACCTACATCTATTCAAACGAGTTTCCGACGTATGCACTCGCACTGTTGGATTGCGCGATATGGACAGACTGGTTTCGCTGCCGAGCAAACTAGCAATGTTTAGAAACGGGCCTTTTTGTAGATTTATAAAAATTTATAATAAAATTCCGAAGAGTATCAAATCTGAGCCTACTGATAAGCTTTTTAAATACAAACTAAAATTAATGTTGCAAAATAAGACTTATTATTCGATAAATGAATTTATGACTGATGAATTGCAATAATTGATTTCTAATATTTTATTTCACAGCAAAGAATTCTTACTGACATTATTAACTTTAAATAAATTTCGGGCCTAATTGATGTATTCAAATTTTAGTAAGCATGTATTATCATTTGTACCTAATTATTTCGTTTTTTATATTGTTATTGTTTTAATATTTCTTTATCTTTTAATTGTAATAACTTCATAAGTTGTTGTGCCCATCCAGGGTGCTGTGTGTCTAAAATTGACTTAGTTTAATTTTATACGACATGTAGCTATGCAATATATGAATAAATAAATAAATAAATAAATAAAAAGAAAACCTTTCTGTCATCCATTCGCATGACGTGACCGCACCATCGTAGGTGATGTTTTATGATGAGAGCTTCTATTCCGAATATGCCAGAACGACGTAATACTTCTGTTATTGGAAAACCATCTTGCCGCTTTATGCGAAGGATGGACCTTAGACATTTAAAGTGTTACGTATCAAGTACGCCGCTGAGACTTTGTACACTAATATTTTAAGTTTTCCAAAGGCTGCCACCGCACCTGTTATCCGGGCTGGCAACTCCGATGACTTTGGAGTCATTTCATATTTGAGAACCCAAATATTTTAATTTTGAAACTTCCTCCAGCTCAGCGCCCTTTAAAGCAACATTGGAAGAAACTACATCCCCGGAGCATCCTCTGGATGGTTATTTTAAAAGGGTTTTGCACAAAACTATAAATATTCTGGTGTGTGACTTAATTGAATCGGCCATTCCTCGGCAAGTTTGGTTAACTGACGCATAGATGTGAGACGTGAGAGATCAAAAATGATCTTATTCATTTTAGCCTTAATTTCAATTAAGCTATAAATAACAATTCCACAGAGTATCCCACTTATGCGTGATACAGAAGCGATATATAAAGAAAATAGACTACGAACCATGGCTCCATGTGTTATGACATAGCCTTGTTTCGCGCCGTAGGTAACGACGAATAGCTCTGAAAAGTTACTTCTAAATCAAACTGTCGTCATCATGTCGTCATGATATTGTCGTATCAGGATAAGTCATAACTTTTCAGGACAATCTGTTTTCTTTAGAGCAATCCACAAGCCGCGTGAAGCCTCACGCAGCACATAACAAAGGCCGATGTTGTTCAAGCCTTTTGGCCTGAATCTGTTTAATAACAAAACCGTACCCCCATATCTCTGTCCGGACAAAATCATCATTGGGTTTCCGGAAGTACCTTTTCTGCATCACGGGATAGAATAACGTTAAGGCTAAAATTTAATATCGATCGCCATCGACTCGCAAAGAGGAAGAAGGCTAAAATCATTCCAGCAGCTGACTCCCTTATCTTCAGGATGAGTTTGTATAACCAGTTATTAATGTGTAGGCATATTATACAGTTCAGGTGGTATTTTTGATGTGTTGGTATTCGTCATCCTTCTTAGCGCGGTAAGAAGTTCTTCAAAGGTCGGGGGTGGCGCTAGATCTTAAGCGAAACCCCCGACCTTGTTGTAACAAACTCGACCGATATGTTGTAACAAACAAGTCACTGGTATTACTATTGGGATTTAAGACATCGTTAAAATGTGTCCAAAGCGCTGCAAATAAGTCTTTCTGATCAGTAAGGCGTTGGGTCTTTTCCTTGTTGTAGATTGAAACTCTCTTCAAAGTTTGTAGCCGAAAACAAGTCTTGAAGCTGTCGAAAATCTACCGGAACTGGATTGATAGGAATCAGAATAGAGCTGAATTTCACAAGCTTATTCCACCTGGCATTTGTTTTTGAGACATATGGTGACAGAAAAGCCCGCCTGTAGTTCCCCACGAGCTGATTTTCACGTTAGAACCATCGCACCAATCTTAGTTTTGCGGTCTGGTTTACCAACCAATAACTTCGGTAGAGCAGAGCACAGCTATAAAAATGCTCGGCAAAGGAACACCATCTATTTATTATTATTATCATCTATATTATCTCATCGACAGATGTGTCTGTCGGCTCTAAAATCTCGGCTTTCGGCTTTAAAAGCATGATCGAGTTCTGTTATTGTTTGTCAACTTCGACGGTATCTTATGGCTAGCTCGAAGTGGAGGTCTTAGGCGCAAATGTAACAGAAATTTTGATCAAACAAGTCGCTGATCTATCCACCCCTGGCCGCCTCTTAATATGAGAGCAATCAGTACTTCACTGCAGTCTGTCCTAGTACCGCGTACCATCTAGTAGGAGCCAGTGCTTGGAACTTGCATCCAGCCACGTGGTCTTAAATTTTTCAGTAAATCGGAAACAGATTGTGATAGTGAGATTAAACTCAGCACAGAGTATAAGCATATTAAGACTTTTTCAAAGGCTTCTATGCTGTTCTGGGAGCATATAAAAAACATAGAACACGTTCAGCTGCTTCTCTTCCCGGGCATGTCGTAAAAACCGACAGAGGGATTGTGTCCTCTAACATGATGGACTAATGTTATGGGCGATAGGCTGATCCCTTATCACCATAAGGTTCATCATATCCATCTTTGGAATTCGTATCAACAGTGGCTGCAAATTGTCTTTGATTACTTGTGGCTCTGCCCACCCCATTAGGGATTACGGGCGTGAGTTTATGTATGTATGTATGTATGTATGTAAGACTTTTTCAAAGCTATTTGTTACTATTATTGCCCGCATTCAGTTGGTGACAGTCATCTGTCATCCGCCATCATACGCGGTTTACCATATACTTAAAAAGTCGAATTAAGCATGTGTAACAATCTTTATGGTTATATTCTAGATCCTGTTTCTTAAGGAAATCGATTAACTCATTATATCCGCCGTGATTTTTCCTAATATTGTAAGGTACAAATATCTGTAAGTGCCTTGCCCGACTAAAATCTCTCCCAGGAAAAACGGCTTAAGGACCGACTTTATTTCCGATCTTACTAATATTTGGATTTCATACAATTGAAATTAGTAGCGAATGGTCACTTAAGATATTTTCCTTCCCTGTCATATAACCTTTTATGGAGGTTAAGCTGATTTGCCTCTAGTCTTCTTTTTTTAAGAAGTCGTTTAATTCATTTAGCTTTAGTCAAACTAATAAGTGAGAGGTCTCTTAAAGCATTTTGCTTTTAGCCAATATTTGGCTCTAGTGGATATCAACCGTTTTTCCTTCAACTGTAATTTAGTTCAATTGTGGCATTTTGTATTAAGCGACTTCTAAAATCTATAACTCATGTGTTTTTCGAACCAAATAAATACAGAATTGTGCAACGTTTAATTTAAAATAATTCTTAGCATTTTGAACACTTTTGATTCAGTAGTTTTTTTTTATATGAATTTTTTTCGAAAAAATAAAACTTTAAACGGCTCTCCTGTAAAGTTCACAAAATGTCGCTTAAACCCATTTGCCTTTCAACCCTCGATTTGTTTTCATGTAGTTTAGTCAACGTTTATAGGCTATTTATGTTATCTTGTGTGATCCCGTTGAACCACAAGCGTACAACCTACTCCTCTAATTGTCCCCCGTTAGCTGTCAATGAGTGTTCATCCTATAAAAGGGAGAGTCTACACTTCTAGTTTTTGTCACAGAGCAGCAACAGTTATCCTAAGTGGACTAACTGTAGTACCACTAGTCTGTGTTAGGTATTGGTCCGTTAGTGACAGATCCAGACAGAATTAAATGGAACGGATTTTACGGAATTTAAACTATTTATAGGATTTTTATGTTATATCTTAAGCGCAGTTTTCACTAACACAGTTGGCTCGACCATTGTAGACGATACGGCTCACCACCTATAACGTTGGTCTAACAGTAAACTCGGTAAGGTGTGGGTACTTAGTTCATCTTGTGATGGATGTTCTGGCTATCCCAATTAAATTACGATTTTATGTAAGCTTATGTTATGTTTGTGAGAGTTGCTTTTTGTCAATTTGTGTTGAGTTCATCATCTCCCTAGCAATATCTCGTTTATCACAGGGTCCGCCTACCTAACCTGAAGATTTGACAGGTTCGGTTTTTTTAGAGAAGCGACTGCCTGTCTGCCATTCCGACCCGCGAAGGGAAAACCAGCCCAATACAGGTTAGGTCATACACCTCCGAAAATTGCATTTCTCGGAAATGTGGGTTTCCTCAGGATGTTTTCCTTCACCGCTGAGCACGTGATAATCATTTATGATCCAAACAACAACAACTTGTGTTGAGTTAAAGAATAAAAATGATACTAGGTATAGAACGGTAATTCTCCACCCAGCACCATATCGTATCAGGCGCCGATCTTACCAGACAAATCGCGAGCGCTGAGGGCTCTCACCTATATGAAAACCTACAAAAATGAAGACAATAGGCCTGAGGGTGCTCAGATGGTCGCGAACCTTGGGTCAGGGCATCGTCTGAGGGGATTATATTTGAAATAATTAATCGATCTTAGTGGGCCGATGGCGATAATCGCTCAATGACGGAAACCGTCGACTACGCCAGCGGGGTCGTTATGGGGGTCCTGAAGTGTCACAATAATTTACAACCCACGCGACAGAAGAATAAAGAAATAACAACGGGAATAAAACCAATTGAAATCCCTTCCAAACAACACCGTTATCCAGAAGCAGGATATAGAATTACAGCTAATCGAACGCAGTTAATTTAGCAGAATCTATTCTGTTTAGGAGTGTAAAAACCATCGGTACAGTACAGTTGCGCGGGCGCACTTTATATGGGGGATTCCGGCCGTGAATGAGACCCCGGCTGCGACGCGTTAGACATGTTGGAGACGCGGAAAAAAGTTGTTCTTGAATTACGGGCTAGATGTCGTCGGCTTAATGTGAAACAGCGTAAGTGCCTTTATGAAAAATCACATTCGGATGTGATTTGGTCCTAAACTAACCTGTACTCCATCAAACCGCAGTGGAGCAGCTATAGCTATAGGCTGTTTATGTTTATGTAACTTGTATTGGGCTGGTTTACCTTTGCGGGTTGGAAGGTCAGGCAGCTTCAAGTTAGCTAAGCGGACCCCGTAGATACGGGATAATACTAGGATGGTGATGACATTCGGATGTGGTTTTTGTTAACAAAAGCTCACAATAGTCAACCTAGTTTCAGTCCAGGTAAAATTTGGTGTAGGACCTTTGGTTTTTGTCCGAAGTTATTGTACCCGAGGTACTCAGGATTTTATGTACTCGAGCATTAAGAAAACTTCTTCTTGTCGTTTCGGTGGCATTCAGATTTTTTCATGCCAGTATTTTGTCACCCGGACAGCGTTTTCGGCGGCATTCATCAGCTCCTGAGTGAGTGAGCCATAGTCTGTGGCGTAGCACCACACACGCAGCTCAGGTCTGATCCGTTGAGAAAACCCCACCTGGACAGGTTATCTTTACTTCGGCCAACCAGAGTTCGGAGACTATTCAAAGATTTCCAGGTTGGCCTTAAATAAAAGAGAAAATAGGTAATTATTATGTTAAATCTAGACAGCGCCATCTGTTTGTTTAGGAACATAGCCTGGAAAATCTCTCATTGGGAGAACAGGTGGGTGACTTGCATCGTAACACCAACAAACCACAGAAAATATACTGGACAACAAGACATACATACATACATAAACAGCCGAATACGTCCCACTGCTGGGCAGGCCTCCCCGCAATCAACCGGAGGGGGTATGGAGCATACTCCACCACGCTGCTCCAATGCGGGTTGCTGGAGATATTTTTACGGCTAATAGCCGGGACCAACGGCTTAACGTACCCTTCGAAGCACGGAATCATCTTACTTTTTCGGACAATCAGGTGATTCAAGTCTGAAAAGTCCTTGCCAAACAAAGGACAGTCTCACAAAGTGATTTCGACAATGTCCCCACCGGGAATCGAACCCGGAGCTCCAGATCGTGAGCCTAACGCTCTAACCACTAGACCACGGAGGCTGTGGAACAGGACACTATATTAGTAATAGAGCTATAACGAGTGAGTTGCGTACACGCATTGTCACATGATTTATTGTCGTCAGTTCGTCACACACGGACAACTGTTGTGATATTGTGACGGACATTAAACTGTCAAGTGGGATAAGCACGCACTATACTTAGTTAACTTTTATTGACAACGATAAAGTATACCTCTGCAAGTTTAGCCTGTTACTTATATTGACTTTTGTATGTTTAATATTTTAAACATAGCCACCATAGTACTTAACCATCTGCGGCAAATCTACAATAAATCATGTCAAAAACAAGTAAAAAGGTGGCAAAACTTATGTAAAAAGACGCATAACTTTATTACCTAACCTTTAGGCAGATAAGAACAGAATGCAAGAAAGGACAATTTGAAAAACAAAAGCAGCTAGTCCTTGCTATCTTCTTCATCTATCGTGTGGATTGTGAGGTGGATTACCAACCCCATCAACCCTGGTGTCAGGGTTATTACTGAGCCGCCATAGGCCCCTGACACGACTACTAACTTACATCAGGAAGTAATAACCGGGACCAACGGCTTAACGTGCCTTCCGAAGCACGGATCATCTTACTTTTTCGGACAATCAGGTGATCAGCCTGTAATGTCCTAACCAAACTAGGGATCACAAAGTGATTTTTGTAATTTGTCCCCACCGGGATTCGAACCCGGGACCTCCGGATCGTGAGCACAACGCTCAACCACTGGACCCCGGAGGCCGTAAGTCCTTGCTATTAAACAGTTTTTACAACGGGAATATTCACGGGAATTGACATAAAATTGCTATTCAAAATTCTAGATTAAGTAAATTAAATTCATCTTTTTTGGGGTTATGTATACGCTTTTACAATAAAATACCAGATAATATTTTAAATTTGTTAGAAAATAAATTTAAAGCTCATGTGAAGCTTACTTTATGTAAAAAAGCTTATTATAAGATTAATGACTACCTAAATGATAAAAATGTCTGGTATTGAATGTGTTCCTCTAGCTAGTTATTAAATAACTTGTAATGTGTATCAGTTTCTGCCCTTAGAAAACTGATAGGCGTGTGTGAGTCGTACACCACAGCACATGGCTTACTTTACAATGTAAAGAAAAGTGAATACATGGTCTTCGGGTCCGGAACCAAGTGCCCATCTTCAATTCCACCTATTAAGCTGAACGGTGTTGCCTTAAAAAGAGTTCATTAGTTTAAATATCTTGGGCATGTGGTAACCGATGACCTGAAGGACGATGTAGACATGGAGAGGGAACGCAGAGCATTGTCCGTGCGAGCAAACATGTTGGCTCGCAGGTTTGCCCGATGTACAAATGCAGTAAAAATTACACTATTTAATGCATACTGTACGTCACTGTACTCGAGCAGCTTGTGGGCCAAATATACTCAAAAAGCGTATAATGCTCTGCGTATCCAATACAATAATGCATTCAGGGCTCTATTGCGGCTGCCTCGCTACTGCAGCGCGTCGGCTATGTTCGCGGAGGCGGGTGTGGATGGTTTTGACGCTGTCTGGCGCAAAAAAACCGCATCCCTGCTGAACAGAATGCGGGTCAGTAGCAATGGGATCCTGGCTGCAATCGCTAATAGGTGTGACAGTCCTCTGATATTGGACCTCATAAAGCGTGTCAAATCCCCTCTAGTTATAAGGTACTAACATAAGTTAAGTGAATTGTACTAACAAATAAATGGATCTGTGTTGTCTTTAATAAATAAAATATTATTATTATTATTATTATTATATCCTCATTGGTTTTCAAAAGATGTGTTGCTGTTGCAGTTTCTTGTCATTTCTTCTCCTCAGCCATAACACCTTGTGAAATGACGTAAATTCAAAAATGTTACATTGACCTTCAGCAAGTTTATCCAAGATAATTACGTTGAATAAATGATTCTGATTTCTGATTGCACGTTCCACGTCACTGGTTTTAATGAGATAGGGCTCTTAAGATCAGGGAGCCAAACTTCAGTACTCAATTTGAATAAAGGTTTTTTAACTCTTTACACATCATTTCCCACACATTCAGTATTATAACAATTTACTAAAATACCTCTTTCGTAAACTAATCAACACATTAAGATAATTTTCAAAAAATATTCCCGGCGTCTTTCGCACGACTCCCAATACCTCCAGGCCCACCGATAATCGACCCATTTAGCTTCGTTCCATACACACTGGTTATTCCGGGAACGAAACCAGCGCATGAGCATGTCAATTGCATGTTAAGCAACGTTTTTGATTTACGTTCGTCTATGCATAGGTTCGTTTTGCAATCGTTCTGAAGTAGAGCATCTTTGGTTATGTTCGTATTATGATTCCTTTGATGGTTACGGTATGTTACAGCTGTCTAATGCGCTTGCGCATTGTTTCAATTATAAAGTGTTTGGATTGCGGTGTTGCTTAATTGTTTTCTGTTCTGAAGTGTTACCGGCCATCAGGAAACGTTCACGTTTTTATCGCAACGGAAAAAAAAAATATCCCATACATATATTATATTAAAAGAGTTTGATAGGTATATAAGGATCTAAAGGCTCTCCAGCGTTCCCCATTTGGCCGGCCAAGTTGTTAATGCCATTTGCGGCAAATCTACAATAAGTAATTAATACGTTAAAAAAGTATATAAATATGGTGTTATGGACCATGGGACTGAAACATAGCTGGCGAGCAGTGGGTGTATATACTATACACCTCTGCCTACCCCCGCGGGGATACAGTCGTGATGCTACGTTATGTTATTATGATGTTATGCATTGATTTGTATGAGTCATGTTAGCCGTCAACCACTCTCACCAACAGTTTATACAGGGTTGTTGACAATTGCAACATAAAAATACCTTTTAAAAAAAAGGTTAATTTTTTTTTATTAATTCTTTACTATTTTTAAATTAATTTTGTATTCATCGAACTTCTCTTATTGTCGGACGTGTTTGTAACCTTTGTAATTATCTACTAAAACTGAATTATATTCGAAGTGGCAAAACAATCAGCGTTTCCTTTAATACAGTCTGCGAGTGGTGAAATAATCAATCCACACATTTAAACATGGTCCTTCGAGCCGGATGAAAGCACACGTAACGAAAACTTTAAGGGATGATTCAGACCATGACTCTGATATCAAGTGGAATTTTTCGTCGTAAAAATATGGAACTGAAAATATTGAAAAAAAAAACACTAAAATTTTCATGAAATTTCCGAACGGAAATTCCGCTTGATGTCAAATCGAATCATGGTTTGAATTATCCCCCTCAGTATTCGTTACGGTGTCACTAACACCCATACCTACTTATAATGGGTACCTGAACGTACTTGTACGGGGTGTAAGTGACATCGTAACGAATATTGAGAGGAATGAGTCAGCTCATTATTATGAGTTAATATCAAGTGGAATTTTCCATCGTAACAGTATAGAATTGAAAATTATTTAAAAAAAAAACAAAACAAAAAAACATGAATTTTGCGACGGAAAATTCCTCTTGATATCAATTCAGAACCATGGTCCGAAACATCCCCTCAGTATTCGTTACGATGTCGCTAACATCCTGTATATGTAGTGTTGTTCTTTCCCGCGAATGCACTTTCGTAAGTAAACTCATAAGACTATGATTCATACGACACATGACAAAGAATATCGTGATTCACCTCGCTCACCGCTCACCGGGGATCGTAATACTAAATTATGCGACCACTAAACACCTTCGGTGGTACTTCTGGAACTCGACTCGAACTCGAAAATTTTTGAAAACATCTTTTTCTCCCGATGGTTTGCTGAGGTAAAACAGACATTATCAACCTTAGTGTCAGGGTTATTATTGAGTTGTCATAAGCTCCAAAAACGATACTTTGTAAAATGTATAGATAGGTACATAGTGTTTTCTAAGTTGGAATAGGTATCAAAACTTATTGGGGCGAAGGCAAGAGGGAAAGTGCCCTGTTTTCCCCTAAAAAGTAGCATGGAGAATGTTACACCGATAAGAGCGTGGCTTTAGTGATGATGATTAAAACTTATTGCTTCTATGCTGTTCTGGGAGCAAATAAAAAACATAGAACACGTTCAGCTGCTTGTCTTCCCGGGCATGTCGTAAAAACAGACAGAGATATTGTGTCGTCTAACATGATAGACTAATGTTATGGGCGATAGGCTGATCCCTTATCACCATAAGGTTTATTGTATCCAGCTTACGACATCGTATCAACAGTGGCTGCAAGTTGTCTTTGATTACTTGTGGCTCTGCCCACCCCATTAGGGATTACGGGTGTGAGTTTATGTATATATTAAAACTTATTAAACAGGAACCATATTTTGGACAGATAGATAGTAACTACTCATATCTTATCAGGGTCAGAGCTTAAAATCGTCAGAAGACAACTTGCAGCTTGACTTGACATTCAAAATTAGAATATTTCTGTTGATATATGACTTAAATAGTAGTTTCACTGGATTCGAATCGGGTCGGACTCTGTTCGGACTCTAAACATGTTTTTTTCTTTACTCTCAGCTCAGCAAAGAAGTTGGACTTAGTGCGAGAAACAAATGAGTTCTACTACAACAGTAGAACATCGATTTGAAAGTCTCTTTTCTTAATCAGTCGGCGTGGTGTGATTACGTCACTATAGGCCGCAATACACTAATATGGTTTTACTGTGCCCCCATCGTTGTTTTTTCTTTATGGTCCGAGATGGTTTAGTGACTCACGAGTCAATATTTTAGTATATTTGGTCAATGATCTCATGGAGGTTTTTTAGGGATCATTTGTTTTGTTGGAATTTTTATGAAATCAATGAGCAGTTTTCCAGTTAGTTCCATCATTATACTTCCTTAGGTCTCAAATTATCTCTTTACCAAATTTTATCTAAATAAGTTCAGAGGTTTTAGTGTCAAAAGGTAACAACCTGAGTTACTTTCGCATTTATTTTAGTGTGTAAGTTATGCAAATAGAATAGAATATAAAAGTATTCCACACACAAGAACATCATACATACATAAAGTCACGCCTATTTCCCTCCGGGGTAAGCAGAGACTATGGAATTCCATTTGCTTCGATCCTGACATACTTCTCTTGTTTCGTCCACATTCATCAATCGTTTCATACACGCACGCCGGTTAAGAGTAAATCGTACTGAACCTTTTCTAAGGAAATTTCCAATTTGGTCAATGTACGTCCTTTTAGGTCTTCTTCTGCCAGCCCTACCACCAACCTTCGCTTTATATACTGTAGTAATCCTTCATCCGCGCTATGTGTCCAAACCAACTTAACATTCCCTTCTCAATCTTAGTCACTATATCTTCTTTATCACAATAACATAATTTTACATTTTCACAAAATAACGATGAGGTAAAGAGGATGTTAGTCGAAATCATATTGTCATAAGTTGGTGGAAATAAAAGGCCTCACTCAGCACAAGTCGTGGCGTGATCCACGGGTGGTTATTTTCTTACACCCCATATTAAAGGCTTTTAAAGTTTTCCGCGGTAGCTATCACGAACTCTTTAAGCTTGTGTCACTAAAGAACTCGTTAACTTTTTAATAGGCGCATCTCCTTACCAAGTTCGAATTTCAAAATAAGCTCCAAACCTCATTGGTCGGTTGTAGTCGTAAAACGATGTAATTGTTTACTTAGTTTCGACGCCGGTTGTTGTTTATACGGGCATTTACGATGGGTCATCAGTGGACCATAAAGACCCGATGTGGTCACTTAGTGACCTACAGGGTGATTGTATCAATATATCGTCGCATCTATCGATAACCACGTGAGCACTTTTTATGATAAATCGCATTCCGATAAGTACCTATGTCGTTTTTCAACAAAACCTCGATTTCATTTAATTTTTCTTTTTTTTTAATTAAAACACATAATAACGGGTTCTTACCGCGTTTAAAGCAGGGATATGAGACTCCCGATATTTCGACACTGTTGCAAGTGCCATGATCACGGAATGACTGACTTTTCTTTTTTTACCTGAATTGAAACTAGCTTCTATATTGTGAGGTTTTGTTACCAAAAATCACATCTGAATGTTATCTACTTATATTATAATATGTTTATATAGGGTGGTATAGCCGGGGAAAAGAAGCTGTAAGAAAATCCTCGGCACAGGGTCCTCTTCAAAAAACATATAAAATATTGTTATACAATTTAGCAATTTGGCTGCCTAATATTAGTTCCCAGACGGTCCTCGCCAGCTATGTTTAAGTCTTTGCCGAACTTATATATTATAAAATATATATTATATTATATTATATTTATTTCATATATTTATTTAGTTCTAGTCTATTGCATTTATTATTATAAGAAGCAAACTATTATATTTTCAATCTCAACAATAATATTACGTGTAGAGTAAACAGAGTGGTTTCCGCCAGATGTCAGTTTGTTTTGTATGACGCTGCGCGTGCGCCGATCTCGTACATTACTCCGTTTTATTGACTGCCGGCATCTGTGATTGTTTTCTTTCAATTTTGTTGATGTAGGGGCGCGGGATAGGGTTGAGGTCAATATAAGTATAAGTTGATGTATTCCCTTCCCGGTCGAGATACCTACCATAATAATTAAGTAGGTATATCTATAGGATTTTTATTATTTCTCATATTCATAGGTTTGCTGTGATCGTATAAGGGTAATGAACTCGTTTTTAAATACTTCAATAATGATACTAAAACAAGTTTAATCATTTTTACATGAGGCAAAGAAACATTATTTAGGTAGGAAACATTGTGTGAGATAGAGTTGGCGCTGCTCCTTAGCATTCTAAGGATAGAGCTAAAAAACTTACCGTACGCAAGTTTAAAAAAATATACCTTACATTAATCAAAAGGCTTCAATTTGACACCTAAAAATTTTAATACAGCAATTACACTGCGCCAACCCTATTTCAGGGGTAACACCTAATCTTATAACAACGCGCGATGAACTGCCGAACGCATCTCAAGTTCATACAACACATACAAAAATCATACACAACACACACACATACATGAAGTATTTTCAGAACGCTATTTCCAAGTCCACGCTCCATGGAATCGGAAGGTGAATGGAATGCAAGGATGTTGGAAGCATAAATAGTCATAATTATCCCCTGGTTTCCTGAAGGAGGAAGTTTGTATGGTAATTTGTATGGAAGTTGCTACGTGCTTTCTGTATGATTGCTGCTGTGAATGTGGTCTTATATGAGGGGATTTTTTTCAACTTACGAGTAAATCATTTAAGAATTATTGCTTATTATTGCTTTCTCCAAGATAAGATTATTTATTTCAGTATAAAAGATACAAAATATATAAAAAATAGCTGCTTACGAGTAATTTGTTTTTTTTTTTTTTGACGCGACGTATTGTAGATTTGCTGCAAATAGCTACTTGACCGAACAAATGGGGAGGGTAATTCGTGATCCCTAAACTAGGATACGGAGATAGTTCGTTCTGGAAGTATTCCAGTCGCCGTACTGATGGCGAGTCTTTTCACAGCATACCCTTTAGGTCGTCTCTACTTACCCCTGCCAGGGCCAAGGGTTCCCCTTGAAGAAGGCAACCTTTATCAGTCTACTTCAGGACGATATAAGAAAAAAAACAAAACAAAAAAGGTTTAGGTAAATTAAGTTTGTATTGTAGCAGAGTACAAACTCTGCACGTACTGGCCTTTCCTTCTTACCGCCAATCATTTTAAATTTCGAAATTCTCATTCCAATCCACAATTCCTTTTATTCTACGCTGATGCATTGCATCCCCGACCTTGATGAGAGCGACATCTTTACTGCTTAGCTCTGGCCGTGCCCACTAACTTTAATTTTGATCATAAATTCTTTATCTAGCATCATTATAATAGCATTTTATATAGCATCGTTATAATTTCGTTGAGTTCTTGTTTGTGAAGTGCAAATTAAAACTGTGTATTCCTCTTGGTGTTTACTATTACTTTCTATTACAACATCCTACTCTCCTGCTACTACTCTGCCGGCACGTCGAGACTCCATCACCACCCATCGTGCCGCAGTGTTATAAAAGTTCGTTCTCATTGCCAACAGGCCTGCGCACCCCGCTACGTGTCTTATGTGACGGCCAAGCTGAACCAGCGTGATCCAGTGGGCTCCTGCTTCGTAGCCAAGACCCCTGATGCCAACGACGTCAATGAGTTCTCTCCCTGCCGCACCTGTAAGTATTACTGGCACTGCTCTGTTTTTTTTTCTATATCCATTTGTTTTTGTCAGAACCTGTGATAATATAAACATCCTTATAAGTCCCATTACTGGGCAAAGGCATGAACCGGAGTGGGAATGGAGCATACTGTACCACGCTGCTCCAGTGCGGGTTGGTGGGATAAAACCTGTGATCTAACTTATTTGTAGATATTACTATTATTTGTAGACAAAATAGGGTGATATAATGAGATGTTTTTTGACATTTTTTTTAGAAATCATTATACCACCCTTCTACTTCTTCATCCATCAAACCGTCCATTGCAACAAAATATCTAACCACGGTAGCAAAAAAGATTGAAAAATAATGACATCTTAATATACAATCATAACTTATTCATCAATAATAATATTCTCGCTTACTTTTGCCTTGTCATAAAAGTATCTACTCAATATATAATTTTATATCTTTACATCATTCTTATTCCTTATTATATCGCATCTGTATCTTATAATATGCCTAATATAACTTGCACCTAATCTTCTAACACAAAGTCTTCACACTAAAATCGTTTTAAAACAGTAAAATTGATAATATAACCTCAAACCTGCCGGCAAGATGGCGTCGGTAAAAGCGCGCGAAACGCTCTAGCAGGTCACTTCCGCCGGTAATGGCGATTAGGCGAAATGCCGCAGTTACCACACCACCGCTACAAAGTCACTTCGATATACAATTTCTTTGTGTAAAATATTGGATTGGTAAATTGTACAGAATATTTTTAAATTAAGAATTTATTATTGGGAATTTACTTATTCACTTTATTTCACATTTGCATGTAAAAATAAAATGAAAACTCTTTCAATTTAATCTCCATTTATTGCAGTTGCTTAAAAAATCCATAAAATGTTTACTCATTCATATCCATTGATTAACACGGAAATGTAAACATGCTACTTATCCAAAAACTCTAAAACATTAAGATCATATAACTTCATTTAAGATATATTTTGTTTATTCATATAACTACATTACATATAATTTACCTACTTTCATAATCAAAACTTTACGTATTTACTACAAAGACTCGCCAATTTGTCATTTAAGTATAGGGTGTAATAATAAATTAATAGGTGAAATGGAACGTTCATTTCACATATATGAAATATAATTATTATAATAAAAATGCAGTATTTTCTACATGATCATACTTTGTTCAGGGTACCGATCTTTGGACGAAGGTGAGTATAATTGAGAGGTAAAGTTGGATGTATTAACCCACTGTATAAACAGAACACGACATTATTGACAGAATTAACTTGTCATAGAATCTTCTAGAACATAATATTATGCTATCAAATGACGTAGCTATTATTATGCCATTCGTTCGTAAGCTGGTTAATAGTATTATAATTTACTTTCTCCTTTTGGAATTTTATTTATCACGGAATGAGTAACATAGTGTTCATGTTACTATATTATAACATTAAAAAAATATATAAGTAAAATATATTATTAGATGACGCCACAGTAACAATACAAGCAATACAATAACATAAAAAAATTAACTTAAGTACACGAAATGACATAATATCAGAGACATAAAAAAAAACAAAAAAATAATAATATAACGTTGACCGAAATAGCCATAAGGCAGTGGTGAACGTCCTCAGTAAATGGATCTCACTCAGCATAAACCACAGCGTGAGCCTCGTCCCTGGTAGGGCGGGCGCAGA